>NW_012130114.1:684205-687744 GCF_000143395.1 Atta cephalotes | reverse complement strand
ATAGATAGTAAACTAGAGACCCTCTAATCAGAGCCGTGACATCAGACGATTTGAGTCAACTTTTATATGTAGAGTAGTTTTAACAAACCGATAACGGGAGAGAAATTAATATTTCTGTCTAATCTTAACGTGGTATTAAAGTCAGATAGAGATACTAATATATTTCTCTCTTTGTTATCGATTTTGTTAAAATTACCCTGCAAAAGTCGGATCAAATCGTCTGATGTCACGATTCTGATTAGAGAGTCTCTAGTACACACTGTGAATACAAAAATCTTATTAAACATAAGTCAAAAACTCAACCGTTTCTGAGGTATAGACTTTCTTGTATGTAGCATCATAAATGACTTAATATCTTCTACGTGTCGCACGCGATGTTTAATTAGTGTTTATAAATGTTTTGCAAAGAGAAGACTCTGTAAGACTCTGTAAAAAGACGCCAAGCATGTCTAGAAATAGAAGAATATGTGGAACACCCGAAAATATAGCAAGTAAATCATTTGTAATGTCAACATACAAAAATGTTTATTTCTCAAAAATGGTTGACAAAAATGGTTGACACTTAGTGAACTATGTTCATTAGACTGACAAAAAAATTTTTTTTTAAATCGTCCTCTCAGCTCAAAAGCTTCCATTTCATGCCAAACGAAGATGCCAAATGAAGATGCCCTAAATTTTTATCAAAAAATATTAAGATTTAGAAATCGCTAGTAAACGATTATCAAAGTTTCGATTTTTCTTAATACATGTTTGATTTGATGCAAAATAACTTACTTCAGATTTTAAATATAGTACTGTATGTTTTTTTGATCATTGAACACGATGCAATAATTCATTTACTTTACGATATATGCCTTAAGAAATACAGCCCGATTAAGATGAAAAAATGACCAAATTTCAAGTTTAAAATCGATTTTAGCAAGGTTCCAAGCGTTCAAATCATTTGAACTGTATCATTGAAAATTTTCTACGTCCAATGTCGAACATTTTTTGAAGAGTTCCAATAGCTCTAACTCGAGTTCTGGATAGTTCTCGACAAGTTCTGTCAAAAAGTATTATATCAGGTCACAAAATGATTGGATGGCTATGTAAGAAGTGTTTTTTCACAAATTTTTCAACAAATTTTTCAAATTTCGTTTTAAATAAATATTTGTTTTATTTTTGGATCTGTGTTGGTTCGTTGCTGAGAACTGTTCTAAATAGATAGAATAACAATTAATGTGCGACAGAATTATTGTATAAAAAAATTTTTTAATTTTTTTATAAATTTTATGTGTCAAAATTATTTTTTATACTTTTTTTGTTAATTACTTTTTAACCGACAGCGAGCGACGGCAAAACTTGTTGGAGATTACTCAAAGTGATGACCTTGACAACATATGTCCAGGTCAAGATCATCGGCGGGTGCTCCCCTTTTCTGCAGTTTTATCCAAAATTGTTTTATATATCAGGAACTCTAGATATTTACAAAATAGAGCTGTTAAGCTATTCAAACTATTCGATCCCGAATTTCGATAAGAAGTTAGCAACTCATTTTTTTTACAATTATTATTAAACGAATCTCGTATTAAAAAAAATACAGAAAACTCTTCGTCTTGTTAAAAGGAAGCAGGATCTCTGATCAGAACTATTATATTTAAAAATCGATTTTTCAAAAATTTTTAATTTTTTTTTGTGCATCAGAAATGTACTATATATTTTTTTATTATTATTCACGAAATGAAGCTATTGGGCCGCTCAGAATTATTCGATCTCGATTTTCGATAAGAAGTTGTCCCATTTTTTAAAAATTATTTGAAAATAGTTATTAAGAACTCTTGTTATAAATTATGTAAGAACTCTTCGTCTCGTCGGAAAAAGAAACGGGAACTGTAATCAGAACTCCTGACCATTATAGTTGGGATGCTAACTTCATATACTTGCGTTCAAACGCGTTACTCCTCTCAAATTGTAAATCTGTTCACTCAGAACAAGAATACAGTTGGAATTTTCCCGGGACCTCCTACAGGATTTTTAAAAGAAGGATCTAAAAAGTTTTTTTTCTATCCTTAAAAAAGTTCTAAAGTATATTTCTGTGGTTTAGACACCCTCAAATCAAATGTCTTAATTTCACGATAAAATTTTTTATTAAAAAATGAGTACATAATACAAAAAAAATATGATTTAATTAATAAATTTAAGAAATAAATTACATATCATGTAGTATATTTTTTTATGTATTTATTTCATTTTACAATAAAGAGTTTATAGTCAAATTGAAACATTTGATTTAAAAATGTCAAAACTACAAAGTGATATACTTTAGAACTTGTAAAAAAAATTATTCTATCCTTAAAAACATTTTATAATTCAGTTAAATGTAACTTTTAAAGATCCTGTAGAAGATCCTGAAAAAATTCCAATTAGATCTTGTTCTGGGTGAACAGACCTATAATTTGAGAGAAGTAACGACCTATATGAACGCTTGGAACCTTGCTAAAATCGATCTTGAATTCAAAATTTAGTAATTTTTTTCACATCGGATTGTATTTCTTAAGGCGTATATCGTAGAGTTAAATAAATTGCATCGATCAAATTCAGCGACCAAAAAACCTAGTACCACATTTAATAAAATCCAATTTAAGCTATTTACGAACAATTCACTAACGACTTCTAAATCTTAATTTTTTTATCTTAATATATTTATATTTTTAAACCTTAATATATTTAAAAATTTAGGAATATTCTTTTGGCATGAAATAGAAGCTTTTGAACTGAGAAGCCGATTAAAAAAAAATATATTTTTCTTTTTCCTTGTCAGTTCACTAAGGTTTTTTACTCAGTGTGTTCTATCTATCATATAAATGCTGAATGGTATTTTTAACCCTGCATGCACGCACGCATAGGATGAGTCATCTTAAATGATGTACGGAAATATCTCAGAAAATATAAAAGATACGAAAAAATGTTTTAAACAAAAGTTGCTCAGGGAAAAGAAAGAGACTTTAGTTGACTTATTAGGTGTACAACTTTGCTTCCGCCGTTTTGCTATAGATGGCTTTAGCGGTAAATGGTGGTCGAAATAAATAGATCATAGACGTCATACAATAAACTTGGGCATCTGTCAACATAACCCCATAGAAACATTAGTCGATTTGTGTTTGCATCATAAAGTTATTCTTGATTGAAAATGTCAGTTTACGAGTCAAATTCTCATTATTTGCGGGAGGTTTTAATTTTTTGCTTCAATATGAAGAAATCTGCGGCTGAGGCTCATCGAATGCTCTCAAATACTTATGGTGAGGCCGCTATTAATGAAAGAACGTGTCGTGAGTGGTTTCAACGCTTCAAGAACGATGATTTTGACGTCCAAGGTCATGCTCTGTATTTGGTGGGACCAGTTCGGCGTAGTGTATTATGAACTGTTAAAACCGACTGAAACAATCACAGGCGATCGGTATCGAACGCAATTGATGCGTTTGAGCCAAGCATTGAAAGACAAACTGGTCGCAATACAACGAGAGACACGATAAAGTGATTTTGCAACATGATGCTCGACC
>NW_012130114.1:675584-683634 GCF_000143395.1 Atta cephalotes | reverse complement strand
ACTACCCGAAAGATGGGAGAAAGTAGTGGCCAGCGATGGACAATACTTTGAATCATAAATGTAACCAGTTTTTTACAATAAAGCCTCGAATTTCGGAAAAAAACGGCGGAAGCAAAGTTGTACACCTAATATATAGAATTGCGATATCAAAAAAAAATTCAAATTTGTTGCCTTTTTATTGCAAGATAGTGCAAAAATATCGAAAAAATTACATTGTTAAACAAGTTCTATAAATAATCAAAACTGCACCGTCACGCGTTGTATGACTAAAGTTATGTGTACAGAATTTGTTGCTTACATGAATGTGATATCAATATGTTCCTCATAACGTTTACTATCGAAATATATCGATTTCTAAAATAGAATGTTAAAAAGAGACAGATTTCTACCCAAAAAGGTGTAAGTAAACGGAATATTGTATTTTTATTGTATATTTTTATAGATTTTGACCTGTTAAATACAATAATAAAAAGTTAATAAAAGTTAATAAAAAATAATAAAATAATAAAAATAATAAAATAAAAATCGATAAAAAACATCTTGAAAATTGAAAATGAACATGATATATTTAAAGAAATTTTAATATTCTTGTTTATTTTTCAAGGAATTTCCCAAATGTCACGAACTTTTTAATAATTTTATCGTATTCAGATCAAAATCTACAAAAAATACTATTTTTTTACTTATACTCTCTTGGACATAAGTTGATCACTTTTTTTAATAACCTCCAAAAAAAAGTGAGAAAAAAAATGCATGTAATTTACGTGGAAATTACATGTTTATGACCGGAAAATAACTTAAATTACTTAAATATGATTGAAAATTTACTGGAAATTGTAAATTTCCAATCATATTTAAATAATTTTTATAGTACTTTCCATGTAAAATTACATGCATTTTTTTTAGTGAAGAAATTTCAATATTTTCAAATTTTTTGTTTACTTTTCAAGGTGTTCTCCACGAACTTTTTAATAATTTTATCATTCAGGAGATCAAAATCTACAAACAAACTTTTTTTACTTACATCTTTTTGGGCAAAAATACTATGCTTTTTTTTGAAGGTTATTAAAAAAAGGATCAACTTTTGTCCAAAAGTAGTATAAGTAAAAGAAATAGCGTTTTTTGCAGATTTTGATATTACATGCATAATAATGAACATGTACAATTACATGCATTTTTTTCAATGTTTAAATATATCATGATTATACTTAATTTTCAAAATGTTCTCTCTTTTTAACATTCTTCTTCGAAATCAATATATTTCGATAATAAATGTTACGAAGAACATTTTGGTACCAAATTCATGCGAACAATAAACTTTGTACATGTAACTTTTAATCATGACATTGCGACACGATGCAGTTTTGATTATTTATAGATATTTGTTTAACAATGTAATTTTTTCGATGTTTTTGTAATATTTTGGAGTAACAAAAAGCAACAAAATCTTATGTACTTGTTTTTTTGATATTGCAGCTTATATATTTTGTTTCATTATGGGGACTCCAGACTGGTCAATCCAGCTTGCCATTAAGGGATTCTAAAGATTGAAAATTGGCTAAATTCGCTATGTAGAGAAAAGATTAAAACGCGCTGTATCTCCGAACCTTTTGAGATACAAATGAAAGTAGGAGAGATACAAACGGGTACAATTCTCTCTCGAATGGCATAAATGAAATTAAAAAATCTTGAAGTTACACGTTGGCCATTTTTTATTTTAGCTTTTTATTTAACTATTTGAGGTACAAACGAAATAATGATCAGTATAAATAAGTGCAAACGAAGTACAAATGATCTACGGTATTAATTTTTATTTTTGATAAAGTTGAGCGCTAGGTTCACATTGGTACAATTACGTTTTAATTAGACGTCACACACGCACGCACGCACGCACGCACACGTATATAGGGCATTCTATGTCAAGTCGACCCACCATTTCAAAATTGTACTTGACATAGAAAAATCACTTTGCAGAAAAATGTAGCTTCGAACATAAGCTATCGAAAGCCATGTTCACTTCAACAAAATTCAAGATGGTAGATCCAATATGGCGGACATGAAGCAAAAAAGAAATAAAAGACAATGTCAGTAAGATAAATATACCCCACTTACATGGACATGACCTAATTGTTGGACAAAATGACAGAAATTTTAAATATTAAGCTTCTGTTAATATGTATGACTTTAAATAAATTTTTAATTAATTTTTTATATCATTTAGAAATTATGTATTATATAATTTCATATTAAAAATGATACTTCTGTAAAAAAAATTTTTGAAATAACGAGTAAAACGGAAGTTTTAAAATTAGAGATATTTTTCTTAAACGTATAACTATTTTTTTGATTTTTTATTATATGAATAATATGTATATTTAAAATATACATTGATAATTTCGATTAAAAAATTCGATTAATCAAACAGTATCAAATTATTTATTAAAATTAATAATAAAGGAATGTCCAATAACTGATACATGCATATGTGTGAATGTCCCAATAAATAGACGACTGTTCATAAACAACCGCACCGCTACTTCATATGTACTAATCATTGGACAGTCAAGTAAATTGCACTGTACTATTATTAATAAGAAACTAAACAAAGGACTTAAAGCTGATAAGTTAATTGACGTTCAATAATAAAAATAGTCATATTTATTTGTTTGTTTTAAAAAAATATGATTTTAGTTGGTGTATACTAATAATTTTCAAATCTAACCTTAACATCACCTCAGTTTTTGTTAATAATCTCTGTTTTCATTTCTTGAAAGCTAAAACAGTAAAAAAGAAAAATGTAAGAAAAAATAAAAGCACGTCAAAAGTATAGCCAAGCTGACCTTGATAACGTTTTATCATTAATCTAAAAAGTTTGAGGAAAGTCAACAGTACAATATTCCTAAAAGCACTTTATTTTTTAAAATCGAAGTGGAACTAATTATTTAACCAAGGCCAAAATCAATTTTACTTTTCGAGAATAAAATTGTAACATGGATTTTACAACGTTTTGATACAAAATGTTCTGTGACCAAAACTTTTAGACAATGTAAAACCCTTATCTTGAAATTAGTAAAAAAAACTTCTCGATTCAAAAGTAATCGATCAGGAAGACACTGGTTTGACAGCTTTTTAAAACATCCTTGAATTTCAGAACGATGAGCCAAAATTTAAGCAATACTCATAACAAGGCAACACAAGGAAAGATTCGAGTTAAGTTCATTGAAAAACGAATCATTTGATGCTTAAGAATCTTATCGATATCGATCCATCACATATATTTAATTCTGACGAAAGTCTTTTTTTTTAATTCAAGTAGAGATCGTGTTCTTGCTAGAAAGGGATCAAAAGTGGTACATAAAGTTATATAGATGGCAGTGATAAAGAGATCTTGACCGTTCTATATATCGTAAATGCTGCTGGAAACATTCCACCATCAATGATTTTATATTGGTATTCACGAATACCATTCGGTGTTTTCAACAAAATATCTAAAAGTATTCTTCATTTCTTATTTTTATTTATTAAATTAAATTAATTAAAATACATTTTTATATTACCTGTATTCAATTTTTACTTTTTATTTATTTAAGAAGAATTTGATTTAAAATGTATTTTCACAGAGTGGAGCTTTGGATGTATAAAGAAAGATTGGATGACATTTAAAAGCTTTTACGAATACATCGCGAATGTGGTCTACCCATGGTTATTAAAAAATAAAATCAACTTGCCGGTAATAATTCTATACTTGAATGGGCATAGTTCGCATTTTACAATGCCCACTATCAGAATTTTGTCGCGATAAGGGTATAGAAATCATCGCATTACCTCATATTCTTCAGCCACTAAACATTGGATCCTTTAAAGAAGAATTGGTCAAAAGCTGTAAAATGAGTGGAAATTCCAACATCCCAAAATGTTAAATTTACAAAATCCGAATTTGCTCCTTTACTTAAAAACGACTGACTCCATAAATTTTCAATCTATTGCAAAGAATGCTTTCCGAGTGTGCGGTTTATTTCCATTAGATTCGAACACTGTTCTTTACAATAAGTTCGATAAAATCAATTTCGAACAAAAATCAAATGATGATGAAGAAAGTGCATAACGTCAGCAATGAAATAGAAGAATCTCAAAAGTATCTTGTTTTTTTTTTTCGAAAAAAATCTGTCAATGATCATTGTCAAAAATCTGTCCAATAATTGGATAATATTAGATGTAGTAAAAAGAAATCCATTATTTTTACATGAAATTGAATGAAAAAATAATGGATTTCTTTTTACTACACCTAATACCTTTGTGGACACAGAGACATATCACATTTCTTTCTCCAATAATTAAGACATTTGACTCATATTATATTTATGACTAAATATAATTTACAATTAATGCAAATAAATAACATATTCAATAATGGATTTAGTTTCAGAAAACATCCATTTTTACTAGACAACTTCAAATTAAGATTACGATTTATCGGTAGTCCAGGTGTATCCCATTCTTACTAGGCATCTATAATAAACTAAGGTATATCTATAAGGTATATCTATAATAAACTAAAATTTTTATATTTAATAAGCTTAAAAAAATGATTTCATCGTGCAATTCCTTAACTGTCCAATAATCGATACATTTATCCATTAAATTCACTTTAAAGTTTATTTTGAAGTATGTCGTGAATTCTGAAAATAAACTTTAAAGTGAATTCAATGAGTAGTGACCCATTTTTTATTGCATATTCTTATAGCTTATCTCGAGAGCTTTCTAAAACACTATCTTTTATTTTATTTCCTTTTTTCTGCTTCATTTCCGCCATATTGGATAAACCATCTTAAATTTTTTCACATGGCTTTCGATAACTTATGCCTGAAGTTACAGTTTTGTGCAAAGTGGTTTTTCTACATCAAGTACAATTTTGGAAAGGTGGATGACTGATTTGACAAAGAATGGCCTCATATACATATACAGCGTGTCCCATTTTAATATCCCACCATCAAATTTTTTTTATTTTCGATCTTAGAAAAAAATGTTTCAGATAAAAGTTATATGATTTAGAGAGGGATATAAGATGATACCGTTGGTTTAACCTTGGATCGTTTGAAAATCAAAGGTCAATTTCAAAAATGGAAACTCCCATTTTTTATTACATATTCTTAACTTACTTCGAAAACTTTCTAAAACACTAATAAAATATTTTTTCATTAAGTACTTCTCGAGTTACAAGACTCGAATGTTACAGTACCGCCGCATTAGCATTACGTAAGGTGTCTGACTGACGGCTAAAACCTTTTGAATGTTGTTCAAAATCATGTCCTAAATAACATTTGTTGAGATCAAAATCATTGGAGGTTGTTCCTTTTCATTTTTGCACTAAAAATTTTTATGTAAAAAAAATGAAATGAGTACATAATACAAAAAAAAATGATTTAATTAATTGAAATAAACTACATATTATGTAGTATATTTTTTTATGTATTTATTTCATTTTGCAATAAAAAGTTTGTCAAATAGAAGCATTTGATTTAAGGATGTCAAAATTACAAAGCGATATATAATACTTTAGAATTTGTAAAAAAAATTGTTCTATCTTTAAAAATGTTTTATAATTCAGTTAAATGCAACTTTTAAAAGCCCTGTAGAAGATCCTGGAAAAATTCCAATTGGATCTTGTTCTGAGTGAACAAATCTACAATTTGAGAGAAATAACGATCTATTTGAATGCTTGGAATCTTGCTAAAATCGATCTTAAACTCAAAATTTAGTCATTTTTTCACATTAATCGGGCTGTATTTCTTAAGGCATATATCATAAAGTTAAATAAATTATGGCATCGTGCGACTAAAAAAACTTACAGTACCACTTTAAACTTTTAAACTTATATCCGGTTTAAGCCATTTTTGCATTAAATGAAACATATATTAAGAAAAATAAAAACTTTGATTTAAGAGCTGTTCATTAACGACTCCTAAATTTTTATTTAAAAAATATTAAGATTTAGAACTTATGAATGAATTTTTAAATAAAAAAAATAAAAGTGTTGATTTTTCTTAATACATGTTTGATTTGATACAAATCGGATTTTAAAAATGACACTAAGTTTTTTTTGGTCGCTAAACACGACTAATTCATTTAACTCAAGAAATACATCCCGACTAATGTGAAAAAATGACTAAATTTCGGATTCAAGGTCAATTTTTGTAATAGTTAATAAGATAAATTACTAAAAACACTAAAAATCGCCGAATATTGGTTTTCAATAATTTTTTATTCAAATATTATTAACAGAAAAACAATAAGAAACAAAAATTATTTATTTTCTTTTTATATAATTCTAAAAATTTTTTCAGAATTTTTTAGTATCACATTTTCTCATGTTAGTAAAAATGATCAATAAAAAAAATACAGTATTAAAAAGTAAATTAAAAAATTCTGAAAAAATTCTTAGAGCCCTATAAGAAGAAAATAAACAATTTTTGTCTTTTGCTGTAAAATTTATAGAATTCGAGTAAACAATTATTAAAAATAAATATTCGGTGATTTTTAATTATTAATATCTTGTTAACTATTGCGAAATTTGCAAAGAGGACTTTCGATTCAGTTTAGTCCGGTCTACCTATGCACGAAACATTTAACGATCATTTTGAACAATCTGTATAATATATATATATATATATTAGGTGTACAACTTTGCTTCCGCCGTTTTCTTATAGATGGCTTTAGCGGTAAGTGGTGGTCGAAATAAATAGATCATAGACGTCATACAAGAAACTTGGGCATCTGTCAACATAACCCCATAGAAACATTAGTCGATTTGTGTCTGCATAAAGTTATTCTCGATTGAAAATATCAGTTTACGAGCCAAATTCTCGTCATTTGCGGGAGGTTTTAATTTTTTGCTTCAATATGAAGAAATCTGCGGCTGAGGCTCATCGAGGCTGAATGCTCTCAAATACTTATGGTGAGGCCGCTATTAGTGAAAGAACATGTCGTGAATGGTTTCAATGCTTCAAGAACGTGATTTTGACGTCGAAGACCGGCATAGCAGTGGAAGAGAGAAGGTTTTCGAAGATGCAGAATTGGAGGCATTACTTGAGCAAAACTCGTGTCAAAATCAAGAAGAATTAGCACGATCATGGGAGTGACTCAACAAGCCATTTCAAAACGCCTCAAAGCCATGGGAATGATTCAGAAGCAAGGAAATTGGGTGCCGAATTGAAGCCAAGAGATGTTGAACGGCGTTTGTTTGCTTGTGAACAGCTGCTTGAAAGGCAAAGACGGAAGGGATTTCTGCATCGCATTGTGACTGGGGACGAAAAATGGGTCATTACGATAATCCTAAGCGCAGAAAATCATGGGGAGTTCCCGGCCATGCTTCCACGTCGACGGCCAAACCGAATATTCACGGCTCCAAGGTCATGCTCTGTATTTGATGGGATCAGTTCGGCGTAGTGTATTATGAACTGTTAAAACCGACTGAAACAATCACAGGCGATCGGTATCGAACGTAATTAATGCGTTTGAGCCGAGCATTGAAAGACAAACGGCCGCAATACAACGAGAAACACGATAAAGTGATTTTGCAGCATGACAATGCTCGACCCCATGTTGCGAAAGTGATCAAGACATACTTGAAAACGTTGGAAAGTCCTACTCCACCCGCCGTATTGCTCCCTCTGACTATCACTTGTTTCGATCAATGGCACATGGCTTGGCTGACCAGCACTTCCGGTCTTATGAAGAAGTAAAAAATTGGATCGATTCGTGGATAGCCTCAAAAGATGACCAGTTTTTTCGACGCGAGATTCGTACGCTACCCGAAAGATGGAAGAAAGTAGTGGCCAGCGATGGACAAGACTTTGAATCATAAATGTATAACCAGTTTTTACAATACAGCCTCGAATTTCGGAAAAAAAATTTCGGCGGAAGCGAAGTTGTACACCTAATATATATATATATATATATATATATATATATATATATATATATATAATATACTATAATACGTATATATATAGTAGTAGTAAGTAAGTTATTACTATACGTAACGTAACGT
>NW_012130114.1:661624-675564 GCF_000143395.1 Atta cephalotes | reverse complement strand
TACTTACTAATTAACTACTACGTACGTACGTTAACGTAAAGTTAACGTACGGAGACGTAGTAGTTACTACGTACTACTATATATATACTATAGTATATATATATATATATATATATATATATATATATACACATGTATACATATCAAGTGTGGGAAAAAGTTCGTTTTTTTAATGCCATCTAACGGGAAAAACGCCACGAACTTTTTCCCACATTAATATAACATAAATATAATATATACGTGGGTCGTTTGATAAGTTTGGTAAATTTCCATGAAATGACGCTACAATCCATTTGATGACGCGATATCTCGAAAGATCCACTCTTCGAACCTCTTCGAACCCAAATTTCAGCCAGAAAGGACGCAGTTCACGTTTGACAATCATTTGAAGCGAGATTGGCACGCAAAAAAGTACTCTTCCATCAAGACAACGCGCCATCCCACAAGTCGATCGTTGCAATGACAAAACTACGAATTGGGCTATGAATTGATTCCTCATCCACTCTATTCTCCGGATTTGGCCCCGTGTGACTTCTTTCTGTTACCAAACTTAAAAACTTGGCTCGATGGGAAGAAATTCTCGTCAAATGAGGAAGTCATTGTCGCCGTCAATGAGTATTTTGCAAACTTTGTATTTTGTATTTTGAGACAGCCTACTTCAAATGACTACCAAATATGAACTATGCGTCCTTTCTGACTGAAATTTGGCCTGAAGGGGTTCGAAGAGTGGATCTTTCGAGATATTGCATCATCAAATGGATTGTAACGTCATTTCATGGAAATTTACCAAACTTATCAAACGATCCACGTATACATATGTAAATAGCAAGCATAATGCAATGGAAAAGTAATATTAAGATATTTTACAAATCTTTTCATGTATTAAAACAATTATAATAGTTAAATTTTATTAATTTTAAATATAAAAATAATATTTGTGAGATCTATAAACTATAAACAATAAATACAAATATCATATTAAGATGTGACAAATGTTGTTCTTTCTTCATAAAAAATAGAAATTACTGTAATCAAAAAGTATCCGAACTTTATTTTTTAAAAATTAAAACTTTATCAAATCCGTTTGCTTTGCTAAATTGATATATATATATTCTTTGGTAAAAAAAATCATAGCATTCCTTCAAGCCGTTTGAGAATGACAGTTGTTTATGTCAATAAAGATTTTTGTGCGTGACGATTTTTATCAAACAAAAATTTGTTTGAAATTTTGCGTTACGAACGAAATTTCGTTCAAAATGTTGCAATCATCGCCATAAGCTTTTTACAATATTTTGAGAATATGTGTACCAATTTAGCAAAACAAACGGATTTGATTTACAGTTTTCCCGCGATTTTTAAAAGATAAAGTTCGGATACTTTTTGATCACAAGTATGTGTAAACTTAAAAATATATAATATGATATAACACGATGTACGTCGTTATTGATTAAAGATATATAAATCCACAGGAAAAAAAGTTACCTCTGTAAGTTCTCTATCAATTTTTGAAAACGTTCCGTCGATTAAAACAGTGAAAACATCGTTTCAAAATATCAGGGAAAGGGAAATCAACTTTACAATTCCGAAATTTTGAAGGACTATAATTCCTTTATCTTTTACTTTAGTGTCTCGATATATATAGAACAATCGATAGTATTCTTTGAGGAGCTCTATCAGAACTCTCAAGAAAATACCGAATTTCCAAAAAGATTTATCGAAAATTTATTTTTGAAAAAATTTTTTAATTTTTCCGGTATTCTGTTATCAGTTCTGATAGCCCCCCAAAGAATTCGATTATCCTTAATAATCAATGCGTTAAAATCAATAATTAAAATGTTCTGGAGCTTTGAAGCTTCGACTTTTGAATTTTTTAAGTCCACACAAGTTAAAAATTTTTTTCAGAAATCCAGTGTTTTGATATGAATTCTGATAGAGAGTCTCCCAAAAAATTCTAATTCCGATTATCCTTAAAGAGATCCTAAAATGAAGCTCGAACTCCGATGAAGTCATCAGAGATCCCTGTTTTTCCAGCGTATCAACATGTTTTATATACTATCACATCAATATCTCACGTAACCTATGATACACGTAGTCGCACGTTTGTGTCAATTTTTATACAACAAATTCGTTGCGATAAAGCGTCTAAGTTTAATTCTAAGAACTCAACATTATTTGTTCATGCAAGCTACATGTTTATGGATTACTATTTCATACCAAGTACAGGTTGCAAAACTTTCGCATCAATGTTGTCACAACTTGACAACTTGACGTCATATACACTGAGAAATGATAAAAAATATATCAATTTCGAAATTTTTGGTCGTTCTCAGCATAAACTTCATCTCACAAACGCGTATTAATGCGTATACTTAAATTCTGAAAAAGGATTTTCGAATCTGCGAAAGAGAAAACGAATATGTTATAAAAAATTATATGATTTCGTCGGTAATACAAATACCATAGCTTTAGGATTCCCTTAATAACCGTGATGTGCTAAAATCAATATATAAATAATTCTAGGACTTCGAAGTTTCAGATTTCGAATTTTTCAAGTCAAAAACTTTTTTGTTTGCGATCATAGTTCTGCTTACACTAGTCGACACCATTTTGGCATTAAAGTAAATAAAGTTGTTTTTGATGCGTTGATTACGAATCTGTCCCCAAAAATATTACGTCAAGTTTTTGAAATATTCTAATCTAAAGATGTAGAAAATGAAGTTTTTGGCTATTTTTAACTGAGAAAATGTCTAACAATTTCTTTTTCAGC
The DNA here is from genome assembly GCF_000143395.1 of Atta cephalotes. Taxonomy (NCBI): domain Eukaryota; kingdom Metazoa; phylum Arthropoda; class Insecta; order Hymenoptera; family Formicidae; genus Atta; species Atta cephalotes. The sequence goes on along the minus strand of NW_012130114.1, from coordinate 672,797 downwards.
ATCCATGCGAATGTCTCATTAAAGTATTATTCTTACCCTTTAAATCATATTGGATTACTATGATCCAATTTTTTTCGCTGAGATAGAGCAAATTGATTTTTGTTTTTTAATTTTTCAATGCTAGAGAGTATACGTACGTGCAGAGAAAGTACAAGGATTTCTAAATGTCTTACTAAACAGATTAGATTTAAAAAAAACATTCATTTAAAGATTATGCATTGAAAATTTGTTTATAAAAATTTTTAGTGCATAATCTTTAAATAAACGTTTTCACGAAGAAAATAAAATTAAAAATTGATATACAGGCATTAAGAATTTGTATAAACAAATTTTTAAATGAATTTTTTCCTCTACTCAATTTCTCCAAGATATTTAGAAATTTTTGTATTTTCTTTGTTGATATATCCTCTCACGTTGAAAAACTAAAAAAATTCAATTTGCTCCATCTCAGCAAAAAAAATCGGATCACAGCGATTGAATAGGCTTTGCTTTGAAAAGGATAAAACTAAACTTTAATGAGATATTCGCGTGGATGCTAAAAAAGAAATTGTTAAACATTTTATAAGTCGTTAATAGTGGCCAAAAATCTCATTTTTTGCACATTTAGGGTAGAATGTCTCAAAAACTTGACGTGATACATTTTTGGGACCAGATTTGTAATCAGCGCGTCAAAATCTATCAGAAACAATTTCGTTTAGCAAAAAGAAGATTGAATTTTTGTTGACCAGTCTTATTAAGGATAATCACTGGAACTTTTTGAGGGGCTATCAGTAATGGGATTCTCTAAACATCTTATCGATTGTCGCTATCATTAATTTACGACAGCCAATGGTATACGGAGAATTTTTTTTTAGAATTTACCCCGAAAATATGACAACATTGTATTTCGAAGAATTTTAATGTAAATCTCTCTCATTCATTAATAAAACTATTAAAATAAAGTATAAAATAAGTTAGATCAATTTTACTAAAGTGCATGATAAAAATCTTTAAAATATTGTATATTGTTTAGAGTAAAGAAAGAAAATTTTAAAAGAAAATTTTTCTCATGTAAGACAATCCTGGAAGAAAGGCACTCATTGGCTGTCGCTAGTTAAAAATAGCGACAATTGTTGATAAAATGTTTAGAGAATCCCGCAGATCTAATAAAAAATGTCAACAATTAAAAAAATTTTTTAAAAGTCTTTTCAGAAATCCAGTATTTTGAGAGTTTGGTAACTCCCTCCAAAGAATTTTATCGATTGTTCTATATAGAGAGACACTAAAGTAAAAAAATTATGAACTTGAATGTTTCGGAATTATAAAGTTGCCTTATCTTCTCCTCCTTCTCTCACCAATAATTCAAATAATGTTTTTACTGCTTTAATCGATGGAATTGATTTTAAACTTGATAAAAAACACTTAGAACTCTTCTTTCCAAATTTAAAAAAATAAGGCCAGCTTCAGAGAGATAAGAAAGTTTCTGTAAGATGATCAACAAAAACATTAATCTAGATTATGAAGAGATACTGTAATATTTTTATGTACTGAATAAAATAAGTATCTAGAAATGCCTTAGAAAAATATTTAGAAAACTGTAATAAATATTTTCATTAAGCCTATTCTACAATGTGCTCTTTGTTTTGTGTTTCTTACTCTTTACCTCTTGCTTTGTTCCCTCTTTGCGATCTGTTTTATTGACAATAATATTTCTTGTCATGTATTTCTTGTTTCTTCCAAAGTTCGTTAATTTTTACCTTGGATGATAAAAAACAAAAAGTAGGATAAGAGACAAAAAGATAGGATGTAAAAAATAGTGAAAAACAAGAAACAGGAAACAAAATGCACATTGTGAAAAACAGGCTTTAAGAATAAAAAAAACAATGTTTAATTCGATAAATAAAAATACCAAAAGCAAAAAGTGATGCAAATCTAGATTTCTAGAAATGACAAGAATTATGATAAGCAAGGTCAACAAGATAACCCAATAGGTCTGTTCATGTTGTTTGTACTTTGTGCATTCAGCATCTTCATTTTCTTTTCATTCGAACATCCTAATATATATTTATCTCCTTTTAAGTGCAAAAATTTGGTGGTATTCGCGAACAATGCGAACGGACTTATTGATCATCCCAGATCATCCATTAAATAAAATATACACACATATATACGTAAGCAATAGAGTTTGATAACAAAATAAATGTGAATACAATTTACCTTTCATTTAATCTTTACTTGATAGCAACAGGCAAAAGCAATGGGAAGTTCCTAAAGGATGAAACGAGACGGGATAAAACAAGATAAGACGAGACGAAGTGAGTCAAGACGGTATAGAACGGAACAAAAAGGAATAGAATGGAACGGAACACATAACACAACGAAACGACACGAAAGAATACGAAAAATCGTTTGTGAAAAAACCAAGATGTGTCGATACGCGCACAAGACTTGCTTTGGCGAGGCACAACGTTGCATGAGAATATTATATCACGAGAATGTCACAACAAAAAGACACTTGATGAACATGGCTGGTGACGGGCGACTCTTCCGTTCCTACAGCACAGCATCCCCACTGCGGAATGTTAAACCATAAAACTTTTCAGGATAACAGTTTTAGGTACAAATCACGGGAATATGTGGTATATAAATGTCGCTACGAAAAAGCACCGAACGTAGCTTTTTTTATAAAATGTATATTAAATCAAAGAAATACGTTACTAACAAATGGCAGCCATATTGGTACAAGCATCATACACAGGCCACTAACATAATTGATATAGACTACGTTTACACGGATCGATTTACGCCGAAGTTATAAAGCTCGTTCTACATTAAGGTGCAATTACATGTAGCGCGGTCCGCGGTACAGAAACTAACTAATAGGACTATGTTCTACGTTCCAACCAAAACTTCTACGTTCTAAAATCTCTCCAAGAAAGATTTTAGTCTATATGCTATAGTCTATATGCTATAGTATACGTTATGCATACTATATTTCGAGTAAAATTTTTTTGGAATTTCTGGGTCCCTATTCTTGAACACATATGAATAATTTTCGAAAATGATAGTTTCTCGACTGTGATTGGTCAATTCTATATGGAATCGCTATTTTTGGTATGCGATATTTGTTGAAAAATAAGCCTCTGTATTGCGTACCGCGCTACATGTAATCGCACCCTTAGGCCAGATTCACACATTGACAGAAAAACAGAAAACGGAAAAACGGAAGTCAATCGGAACTCGCAGTAGTAGTAGGCAGTACATTTCGCTTGTCTGCTTCTGTCTTTCTGCAAATTCTGATTAGTTTCCGCTTTTTCACTTTCCGTTTCCCCGTCAAGATGTGAACCCGGCTTTAGACTACGATCAAAATCTCCCTACAAATGTTTTCAAGCGTTTGATTGACCAATTAGAAAAAAGAATTTTACAAATCGACCAATCAAAAATTGTTTTAAAGCATTTGTAGTATTGTGTTGACCGTATCCTTTAGACGTAAACTGGAGATCATTTCTGTATCTTCAAACGAGGTGAAAATTACAAAAGTGAGCAAATTTACTAGATGTTGACCAATGAAATTATTAATATTTTAGTAAATTCGCTCACTTTTGTATACTGCCGAACGCAACTAAATTTTCGATCAGGGGATCTTGACTCTTCTGTATCTTGAAACGAGATAAAATCTTTTTCTAGTGCATGAGACATATGCTATAATATAAGAGCACTCCGACGTCTCAAATTTGCATTACCGAATGCAGCTTTTGTTGCGACAACCAATATGAAATGTTGATTTCAAAATACAAGCTTCAGATTGGCTGTCGCAATAAACTTGCAATCAGCTGGCAACTAATGTAGAACTTAAAGGACCGTCTACATAAAGCTAATTTTCACTTGACGATACAACACTCATTTTTAGTATCAAAACAGATCACGTAATCAATTTGACACTTGATATTCATCAATTTTGATCACGTGACCTGTTTGATGCTGAAAATGGCGTCATAGCGTTAAGTAAACTAACTCGCAAACGCAGAACGCAATTCACAAATACATTTGCGATAGCCAATGAAAGCTGTTATTTGTACTATTGATGTTTCTGATTGGCGTTTGCGACTTATGTAAACAGTCTTCAATGTACAACGAGAATACTTAATATTGACTTAGTTTCCATCGAAGATTTAAACCGAATCAGAATGTAAAAACCAACCAACAATCGAGTATTTCCCTGTTACAGTCGAACACTGGTGTGCCAAGCTCATTAACCCGGATCCTACAATAGCGCTTTGACACAGAGCGCTGATTCAAAAAGTCGGTAGGAATAAAATTTATCCACATCATCCATTTTTTACCAATCAGTGTTCGATCAGTGTTAGACTATTGCTTATACACTATTGCTTATATGAGGATCCGGACTAATGGCTCCGACATACCAGCGTATACCAGAGAGTATATCTTTAGAATGAAAACATTGGTAAAACTGTACACTCATTGGACATCGCGTGTCGCATGCGACAAACATCATACTGGTGCCAGAAGCATAGAACGCATAATAAAAGGAAACAGAGACCAGAATAAAAATTTCAATGTATCAGAAACTGTGTATTCCACAATACATGATTTCTGAGATTGAAATTCTTCTCTGTTTCCTGTTCCTATCATTGTGCGGAATCCCTTACGGAATCGCGCCCCTGAACTCTATTCTTGAAATAAAATGTATACGTCTAGGGAAATACATACTACAATATACATTACTATAGTATTACATTACTATAGTATTATCCTTTAAATTAAAATTAAAATGATAATTGTAATTTTATAGACTGCGTAAGATGACTCAGTACTGTGTATGCTGGGAAGATTATATTCCTCTGTTTTCACGACAATTTCACAGGTAAGACTTTAATTTATAAGTTAAAATTTATAAGCCTTTATTATGTATACAAATACTTTAGTTTATGATATTAATGCAATATATTTTTAGATTCCCAGGAAATATAGAAAGACGAGAAAAATGATTTTATAGCATTGGTACTATCAATGCTTATGAGAAAAAAAGAATTTGCAGTGATCATTTCACAGAAGATGATTATTATATTTGTGATACTTTCAAAATCCTTCAAGAAGAAAACTGCAATTCCATTTGTTTTTACACAAACGTAATAATATTAAATAAAGATAGTATTAAGATACTGTATGATATTTAATAAATACATCCGATTTAAAAAATGTTTTTTATACAACAGATCAGACGATAATACGAAAAAGTATTCAATAAGTGAAATGCAACATAATAAAAATGATTCAGTCATGGACATCAAACTTCAATGAACATTCAACACGAATCTTCAATAGATGTTCAACATGATATGTATTAAATCAACATTTGATATCAGCCAAGGTACAAAATAAATATACACGTACATTCTAATTTATTCTGGCTTGCGAATATTATAAATATATGTTTCAGAAAATAATCAAACAAAATGGAAAAGATGTTTATAAAAACTAGAAAATATACTATAGAATGTCTTAAAAAAACTAAGTTCGTTATGAACCGATCATGGATGAAATTTGCAAAAAGGCCTTAATTTTGCAGCAAACTGAAATATATTTATATATAATAAAGTGTATAAAATATAACCATACTTCTATATTCATAATCTTACTTGTAAAGTTACTGGAATAAATAACATGTTACTGGAATAAATAACATGCCTCTTCTTTGCACAGGCAGCAGTTAACCATTCTATGCAAAATATAAAATTATAATTTTAGTCACATCTGTGTATATAATAATTAGAGATAATTAACATTTTGATTTAAAAAAATCTTATATTTTACAAAGAATATGTACCTTTTTAAGTCTAACATCTAACCGGACCACGGCATGCATCCTACTTCGTCTTCCAAATTATAAATGATCTCGCCGGTGAGAGTCACAACGATTTCGGCTAGTAAATTACTTCAAGTTCATTACTTGTATGTACAACAAGCTTGTAATTGAGGTTATGATATACTGTTGTTATTTTCCTCCATCTCTTTCGATCCTCTCTCTCTAGTAGATGCATGCGCGAAACGAGAGAGAATGCAAAAATCAAAAGCAGTACATCCTTTTTTGAGAACATACTCCTTGAATTTCTAACAATATTCAGTCTAGTAATACTAAGGCATTATAAACATGAATATTTGCATATCCGCCATTTTCACTCCTTTCCCACTCCGCCGCTGAGAAGGTTATATTCATTACGGTTGTATAGGTTATAAGCTGTTAAGCTGTTAAAAACCTTATAATTTCGTATTTATATATTTCCGCATTTCGAAATTTATCATAAGACTAAGAGACAAAAAGAAGGATGTAAAAAAATTGAAATATATATTAACGAAGGCAAAAAAATTTATAAAATGACTTGTTGCGATAAACTGTATCAATAGATCAGAAAAAGGTATTCGATTATTTAAATTTTCTGCAAATAATATTCGTCGATAACTTGCTGTATTGCTGTAAAATAAATACATGACTTGTGAATAAACATCACTACATTTCCTCGCAGATGAGAAATTTCAATCCTTTTCTTCAAATTGATACACATATTTGGCATCTTATCTAGAAATAACCTGAACGCCAGACATTCTTCAAGTCCTGCATTAATATTACGATAGATATTCAATTGATTTTGAGAGCAAAAATAGAATGAAAAGAGCTACAAAATTTTAAGCAGCAAATATACAAATCATAACCTGTAATGATCATAACTCAGTGTCAGCTCAATGATGGAATGGGGACAGAGCAAGGAAAAGGAATAAAAATGGTAGATGCAAATACCTATGTTTCTAGTGCTCTAGTAATATTATGTCTATGAATGGAACATAAGGTGCTGCACACATACACTAGTATATGTACTGCACTAGTGTTGTGTGTATGTATATATACGTATATGTACACATATCATTTGCGAAAGTGAGCGGAAAAATAGCGGAACCAATCAAAGAGGAGAACGCTTCACTGTCCCTTGATTCTCTTTGGTTACTATTATAAACCGGCTCTTAGGAATAAGGAATAATTTTCTTTCGATTTCAACTTATCAGAAACTGTGTGTTCCGGTGTATCCGATTTCTGAAATTCCTTATTTCTTTTATTGTATTTTGCACCCTTACGAGAAGGTCGCCGCGTCGTCTCTCAGGTTTCTCTCTATGGTCAATATAAATGATCCTTTATCATTGAAGAAATCGTGTTATTCTAGCTTTACATACATAGAGGATGTTATGCACGCTTGATTATATCAACGACACGCGCGCGCGCGTGCATGCGTGCGTGCGACTGTGCGTGCATGCAGGCGTGCGCGCGTGCGTACGTGCGTGCATATGTGATATTGATGAATGAATCCTGTTGCGCAGTCCGGCGACTTTATCTTACAGTAGTCAATAAGTGTTCCATGAGCATTGTATCGTTGGTTCTGTTGAACGAGCATATTTTGCATAAAGTATTCGCGATTTGCGGATTCGCTGTCACATCAGTTCACAATCAGTTTCAGTAGCATTCGCAAAGCATGTGATCAGTCAGATTCAATCGTATCGTATAATAGTGATCGGAGTTTAGCTGTGAACACATTTCTTGCGTGGGGAGATGCACTGAAATAGTGTTGTGATAATAGTGTCTTTGGAAAGTCGCAGTTTTTTTCAAGCGAGAAAGATCTAATTCATACAATCGATGAGATTGAGGCGAAACCTCAATTGAAATGGTTAGGGTTTAAGGGAGCAGGCGTGGTAGAGACTGGTAGAGTTGGATTGTTGAGTAAAATCGTAAAGTGTACCTAATTTTGATAAAATGTGGTATTGAAAACAAATGAGTGTGTGGGGATGAATTGCTCGGGGAGTGCAAAGTAAAAGGTGGAGGAGGTAGCGGAAGAGGTAGTGGATGAGGCGGTGGAGTGGGCGGAAGGAAGGGAGGAAGCTGGGGCGCTGTGTCGGTGTTGATACTCGTCTAAAAAAGCAGACAGAATCGCGCGATCGAATGTCTTTTCGATGTGATGAAAATGGTGAAGTATGGGAGAGAGTGGGCTTTGAGTGAAGGCTTCGATACTTCGAATCATGACAGAGACATCGGACGAGTGAGTATGCACGAAGAGCAATTTTTATCCACCATACTAAAACATGTTCTTTTCGAGACCATTCCATTCTATGTGAAATACAAGCATTTCTCTATGTCATTATCAATTCTTTATCCTTGTATCCCCCCCCCCCCCCGACTTCCAAATAATGCGCTATTTTATTCTAATAGACATACTTTACCTGATTAATGTTTTTATCATTCTCCCTTTCATTTTCAATCATCTCTTCTTTTCCTCTTTGTTTCTTTTTTATTTCATACTTTTTTTCGTAAATTGTCTTTGTAGATTATAGAATAATAAATTAATATCAACAAATTTCTCAATGAATCTTTTTTCTTTCTCTAGACATCTCCAGATTTAGTTTATCGTATTATATTCTTTCTCATTTCTTACTTTTATTTCGTCTTTTGTTAATTCTCTGTCCTTTTTTATCTCCCTAGTTACGCATATCTCGCATTCGTCCGTCTCTCTCTCTCTCTCCCTCCCTTTCCTTCTCTCTCTCTCCTCCCCCCTTCTTTCCCCAACCCTCTAGTTTACTACTCAATATTCGTGTATGAACGGCTGTTCATTCATTGAATCGATGTCAGTATGTGTGTGTAACATCTGGCTAAATGATTTGCACGATATATTTTCAATACTGGAAATTTCGAAGTCATGTTATTTTCAACAAAATTATTTCGTTCATGCAAATTATATATTTTTTTAGAAATTTATAAAATTGTTGATTCAATATTATTATATATAAGAATATCCTTAAACATGTACGTTTTTTTCATTTGTAATAATACTGAGATAAAATAATAGCCTATACGCACGAGTTAAAAGTTAAGGAATATTTAATTTTAATATTGATTAAATATTGTAACTATAATTATTAGCTTGTGTTTTTAATAAATCATATAGAATATCTTTAGAATAAGATTTTTTTTTATTTAGATTAAAACTAATAGATTATAGATTAATCTTGAGATAATTTTTGTTCATCAAAAAAATGTTGAAAATTGTAATTATATATTTTTTAATTTTTTAATTGTATCTTTATGATTAAGTCTTATTAAAATTTGTGTAAAGACTTGTGTGCGTGCGTGCGTGCGTGCGTGCGTGTGTGGTGTGTGAATAATGCAGCAATATAAATAAATTTGTGTAAAATAAATCTTTGTTCTCAAAGAAACTAATTTTGAACAAAATAATGTTTTTATACTTTGTATGATATTTAATCATTTATGACAGAGCTAGGATTTAGGATGGTATTCACAGTGTCAGATCTTATATTCAAGACCATCTTAAGTATAGTCTTAAGAAGCCATGAACCAATCACCGTAACGATTTAAGACATTACCCAATAGTTGCACATTTCAGTCGATTTTCAACTTGGTTTCCCTTCACTGGTTTATGACACTGATTTACGACACCGGTTTATGACAAATTATTTCATATGTTTTTATGAAAGTTACAGAAATTCTATCTGTTTGTGTCCGTTATCAATTATACTTTAATAGATGTACGAATATGAGCGATATATAATGTCAAGCAACTATTATATTTTGTTCTTTGCAGTGGTAACTATCTGGTAAGGGTCCATGCCCAGGTAATGACAAGAGATGATAGTTCTGGTGGTTGGGTTCCTTTGAGTGGAGGTGGATTGGCAAATGTTTCAGTCAGACGTAGAGTCATTCCCTCAGGAGTACATCAAATAAACAATACCAATGGAATCACTATTCCTACTACAACCAATCCTACGCATTCTGTCTCCAATACAGCAGTTGGTCTTCAAAACCATGGAGCTTCTAATATGTCACCACCTGGCACGAATAAAAAAAAACATGAATATCTTATTTATGGAAAACGCATCACCGACCAATCGGTAGGTCTCGGAATTTTATTATTATTTAAATTATTATTTAAATTTATCTTATTATTTAAATATTTACTTCAGGAGGATGAAATCATAATATATGTCACAAAAAATGTAATAAAAATGAATACCAATATTATATTTATTATAAATAATTTGTATGAAAATAAATCTTTTTTTAGGTTGTTCTTAGTTGTACAATTAAAAAAGATTTCGAATATAATAAGGTAATGCCAACTTTTCATCACTGGCGGACAGGGGAAAAAAAGTTTGGTTTAACATTTCAAACAGCTGCTGATGCAAGAGCATTTGACAAAGGCGTCCGAACAGCAGTTGAAGAACTATTGGAAGGTACAGCATTTTCCTAAAAAAATCAAAAGAGTATGATTTATAGGAACGATTGACATAAGAATAAAATAATTGACATAATGTTGACATTAGAAAATTGCATTCATAATGTATTGGTATTAAAGTTTCAAGTTATAGTAGTGATAATTTAATTTTAGTTCTTTTCATATTTTATTTTTTTCTCTTTAAAAAATCATGTCCTTGTTTTAAATGGAAGAATATATACATCTAATAAAGAAACAATATTGTTATATAGTAAACAATTTTTATGAAGTAAGTAATTACTGTATTTTTTTATCATCTTTTTTTTCTATATTATATGGGCATTTAACTTTTATTCATTGTTTTTAATATTAAAGTATTATAGACATTGAATATTAAAGCATCAAAATCATTGATATATATATATATATACACAGGGTGTCTCATAAGATAGGTCCGAGCCACATTGGAGGTGGAGAATGGATCAAAGGAAACAAAAAATTCTTATACTATTTTGAGATACTCGCTATAATTTTCGAATTAGAAAAGGAAATGTCTAAGCCAATTGCGCGATTAAGCCGCGCAAATTCGTAGGACGGCCTACTCGAGCGGCGGCGGCGGCGGCGGCGGCGGCGGCGGCGGCGGCGACGGCGCGCAGGGAGAGGGAAGTAGCGCTTCATTACCTAGCACAGCCTGGCATGGCGATGTTTCGCCACATCGCGCCTACATTATCCAAAAATGTTATTTTAGCTGAAGTTTTCCTTATACATTTCTTATCGTTATAAATCGCGTTATTTAGCACGATTAAATACTTTTATTATAAAAAATTATTTATTATCTATTATTAAAAAGTTTTTTTTATTATAGTTCTAAAGATTTTTTAAATGTAATGAACATGGGCATTAAA
>NW_012130114.1:629426-660315 GCF_000143395.1 Atta cephalotes | reverse complement strand
TATATATATATATATATATATATATATATATATATATATATTACGCAATAATTTTATAATAAATATTATAAGATTTCTTTTGTGTTTTATTAATTCGTTTGCTAATTATTTTGCTGCATTTATTACGGATTGTGGAAATGGTAAGCTTAATAGCCTTAAATTCATGTCTTATCATTTTTTCCTTTTTGATGTGATTTTATTGTGAAATTTTATGTTTTAATGTCTAGGTCTGTCTGATTTGACGTTAACTACTGATGTTCCAGACGCTGGGGATGAAGATGTTTTCATGGTAAAAAATTTATTATTTATATATTTATTAATTTTTTATTAATTTTAATTTAAAAGAGATATTAATTATGATAAAAAAAAATACAAGTTACGGTAAAAATAAATTGAAAGAAAAAATAAAGCAATAAAGTTTTTGTTAAAAGTTTTTATAAGAAATTATTAAAATTTTCAGACTCTGAATTTACCAGTAGAACCACCTGAGCCACGTTTACCTTCGGATACACCTCTTGGAATTCGAGTGTCCAGTTATTCTCAATATTCGGAGCTTCCTGATCCGCACCGATCTATCCATTACATTAGTAGTTCTTCCTCCATTAAAGCCCCATCGTCACAACATCCCTTGGCTTCTACCACAGATATTGGATCAGATAATTATCCTTATGTGCAGCTTACAACACTTAATCATGAATATCTATATCCTATTATCGATGATCACAAGGGTGAAAGATTAGATGGACACAATATTTCCAATAATGGAAACTCTCTAAAGAAGCCAGATACAATAATATCACAACCTTTGAAAAATACTGTGAAACGTAATGTACAAACGTTACGTTGTAAACATTGTCAAGAACTGTATTCAGAGCAACATAATCCAAAAGGTTCCTGCGAATATGCCCCTGATCCAATTAGACGTGGAATTGCAACAATTTCTTGTTTGTCATGTGCCCAATGTATGTTATATCACTGCATGAGTGACGCCGAAGGTGATTTTGCACAAAATCCTTGTAGGTAAGTATAATATTGTAGCTATATAGTATTGTAACTATATAGTCAGATAATTTATATCTTTTTAACTCTGTTATTACTATTCTATACTATTCTTACTTCTTATATATTTAATTAACATATTTATACTTATATTAATATTTTCTTTAACTGTTTTGCATTGTTTTGTATTACAAAAGTTCGGATTTTTTAGAAATTTATTGCATTTTATATTTGTTGGAAAAAACGTTAAATCTTGTTATTAAAGTTGTTTTAAAGATATCTTTGGATGTATACTACATTTTAAACTATTCAGTTAGTATTTATAATTATAAAATATTTTTTTTATAATATATGCAATTTAATCGATTAATATTTTATATATAAAACATTTGAGTAAATTACAAAATGTTAAATCAGTTGTAGTGCAGAAGAAGGATGCGGACGCAGATGGCTTGGTTTGGCCTTGTTGTCATTGATCGTTCCTTGCTTATGGATATATCCTCCACTTAAAGCTGTACATTGGTGCGGAATGTTCTGTGGAATGTGCGGCGGGCGTCACCATCCTATGGAATAACTGGAAGAACCCTTTGATATCTCTGTTCCATATTCGATTGGTTCAAACAACTTATCTGCGTCGTATGATGCAGTCGCCAATGTATATGAATATTATGATTTGAGTATGGGTCGCTGTCAGAGGTATCAAAGGGGTAAACAGTTTCCAGTGCACGCACTTATTCATCAGAGTCATCTTTAAGAAAAAAATTGATCAGTCAGATAAGTAAGACCCAATTTAGTACAGGATGTCATAATCTCAATATATTTCATACATTTTATATATTTTATTAGAACAAAGTGCATTATTTAATTTCACATGTACATTGGACAATTTGGATGAAATCAACTAGTATTTACATTACAAATCAACTAGTATTTAGTTTGAATAATTGATCTGTGGAAATCACAGCAAATGGACTCAGACCAACTATTTGTGATATGTGGTGCACATTGTGAGTGTAGCTTTTGTGAGTCAACACGAAAGAAATTTTTTTATTCTCAGTTTGAGTGATGTTTGATTTATGATATCCACCGATACGCGTCCAATGGAAAAATAAATAAGGTGACTTAGAATATGTCTTGCTGGGATTATCAATATGGAAAATGTAAAGATATATCGTGATTATTAGATTTGATTTAAATTGCCGAATCAATAAGCCAATCCTTTCCAATTTATTTTCATGTTTTTTTCATGATATAAATATATATTCACTTCATCCATTATTTTGATTTTTTTGAATTAACAATATGAATAATATGAACAAAAATTGACAAATTTAATAATATTGATTGGGGAAAAAGTTTCTTCGTATTTTTAAGCAAAAATTTTTCATTTGTTGCGAAATTTTCGTTATAATTATATCATTCGCTAGTGCAAAGTTTCAGCTTTAAGAATCTGTTTTTTTAATTGTGGTATGATGATTTTTATCAGAGTTATGAGCAATCAGTCAGAATGTTCCTTTACTTGTAAATAATTCAAGAACAAAAAATTATACATTTTTTAAAAATGATTTTGGAAGGAAAGCTTCAAGTTTTCACGATAGGTAGTATCGAAAAATTTCGTAAATTTTTTTGGACACGTGAAACACTCCCAAAATAAAAAGAAAATTTTTCATCTTTTTCAACTTGTAGTTTTTTATATGTAAAAATTACCACTCACAGAAACTTAAAAAATATAGTATACATTGTTAGAAATATTTTTAAATTTCATTAAATTTTAAGTTACACAATTTGAACTTAATTTCATGATATTACATTAAATGATATTACATTCATAATATTACATTAAATTTAATGTATTTATAACTAAAAAATATATTTGTGTACATATACATAAAATTTATTTTTATATATACATAAAATTGTATTTTTCATGAAAATTTATAAAATTTAATATATTTTTTATAAAATTTTATTAAAAATACATTAAATTTCATTACATGTTCATTACATTTAAGTAACTTATTACTACTACTGTAATTTAATTTTCAGTAAATCATTCATTATTTTTAATTTCATTCATAATCACGAGCTTTATTTACATGTAAAGGAAGCTCATGGTACATTTCTAACAGTGTAACCTTTCAAAAGTAGAGATTTAAAGTTTTAAAATCTTTTTTTTTTTTTTAATTTCATTCATTTTTGACGAAGATATTGTATATACAATTTTGAATTAAAAAAAACGAAGAAACTTTCTCCCCAATATATTGAAAAACAGATATAAGATTTACCTTTTATTTTTTTCTAACATTTATCTTTTTGTCATCTGAAAAAATTAATGCACATTATACTTAACGTATTGATTATAAAAATATAATCTGTTTTATCTAAAAAAACTTTAAATTCATTTTTAATGATTAAATCGAAGAAAATAAACAAGCCTATCTAAGCCGATGTACAGTCTTTGTTGCAATGAAGTTGCAAATGAAAGTTTTAATATCGGGATACAACGTTTAATATTGAGATTAAACATATAGAACATAATTTTACAAGACTAAAATTTTTTAATACAAAAGAAATGAGAATAAAGTTTTTCTATTAATCAAATACTGTATAACCAATAAAAATCACACATAAAGATATAACAAATGTAAAGAGGATAATTCTCTTCTCTTCAAAACAAAGACGTTTGTTAAAAATAATCCACAGATTTTGTTTATATGTTGATAAAGGCAACGTAATAATAGTCGTTGAAAACAGATTTCATACAGAAAAAATGAAGGCATTGTTTGCAGAACCTGAGACATATACGAATTTGTAACGTAATCCCATAAACAAGGCAATCATCAAGTTAAAGGTATTTCTGAAAAATTGGAAGCATTGTGGACTTATATCGGATTCTTGCTATAAATACTTAAAGTATACTTACTATGGTACCTCATGTTTATGATGTACCTAAAATACACAAAGCTGAATATCCGCTTCATGTCATTGTTTCGTCCATTGGGAATCCCTTTAACAATTTAGCCTCTATATTGCATAAAATAATTCAAAATAATCTACCGCCGGCTGATTTCAATAACGATAACAACTTCCAGTTGAAATTAAAAATATTTCTAATATCATAATTTTAGAGAATGCCTTCATCTCTAGATATGGTGTCACTTGTCACTAATACACTGATTGATCTAGTTTTAGAAAGTTTATCAAAATACTTATTGAGCTTATTGAGCGGAATACTGACATTACAAAGACGAAATTTTTTAAAGGTAGTTAACTTAGTTCTAAATTCTATATATTTTGTTTTAACAATAAGTTTTATAAACAGACATATGAAGTATTTATGGGTTCGCTATTATTCTCTATAGTGACATTGTGATGCAAGAAATTGTGTGCATTAAAAGAAACTTTCTGTTGCTCCATTTTTTTAAGATATGTAGACGATATTGTTTTTCTCTTGACAATATCTATATAAATGAATTTTTAGACGGTCTTAATTCTTACTACCCTAAACTTAAATCCACCGTAGAAGTAAAAGATGACTCTAGATTGAATTTTTTTGGACATCTGCTTGATTACAAAAGATAATATCTTTATTCGTGATTTATATCGAAAATTTACATTCTCAGGTAGATTTTTAAATTTTTACTAATGGTTACGCTCTGCTAAAATGTAGAAACAAGGATAAGTTTAATAGACAGTTCTTTTCCTCTCCCATCCTAACTTCCAAAAAAATTTTAATTTAGTTATAAAAATTCTTTTAAACAATAGTTATCTATTAAACTTGATATTTTCCATTATAGAAAGATTATATAACAAACTCGAACAATTAAACACATAAAATACATAAAATATGATTGTAGAAAATATGAACAAAAAGATTTTTTATCATATTTTTTATTCTTATATAAGGAAAAATTCAGAATTTTTTCAATAATAATTCCTATATAAAAATAGCTAAGGGCATCAACGGATTGAGCAATTTATTAAGGTTTAAAAAGACTTGGTCACATTCCAACGTTATTTATGAGATTGCAAAGATTATAATATAACATAGTAAGACAGATCTAAAAGATGTCTAAAATCGCGTATCATTGAACACAGAAAATCACATTAACCGGTACACAACATTCAGTGATATGACAGAATATAGAATCGAAGCATCACATAATTTTGATTAGAATAACAAAAAGTTTAGATGAAGAGAAAATTCTTAACAAAAGAACATTAATTTCAGAAATGATCCATATATTAAAAAACAAAAACATGGTTTAAATCTATAGAATGACATATCATTTCTAAATCCGCTTTATGAGAATTTATTTACAATGACATAATGTTTTCTTCTTGTTTGTTTTTGTATATATTTTTAATAGTCGAGATAATTTCTCACTTACTGTTTGATGAGCGAATCATAAACAATGAATTTGGATATTCTTTTGATTTCATGTAAGTTTTCAAAATTTTATTAATGTGATTTGTCTAATTTATTTTAATTTATATTATACAGTAAATTTGACAATTTAATGAATACTACTAGTTATACAGCTATTGGTCTACTCATCACAGTGATTCTATATAAGCTGTATAACGTATGTTCACTCAATATTAACTTAGAATATATTCAATGACTAACAATTCATTGATTTACAATTCATTTATTTAGCAGATTTACGGGCAATTTCATGCTTAAAAATTACTGACAGATGTACTCACATTGACCACATACAATCTGGCAATAACTTGTGATCAATATATACAATGAAGTCATATGTAGGTTTAATATCGTTTGTTATTTATTAATAGTTGTATCATTACTAAAGAGAATCTAAACCAAGGATCTTATCGAAAAGTCTTATTTTTATTAAATAAATGAAAAATTTATATCTATATAATATATCCTGTTGCTGGTTCAAATAGGCTTGTTTATTTTTTTTTATTTTTATTTAGATTTTTTCTTGTTTTCAAATTATATCTCTTTAAAGATATCTTCATATTAATAAAAGAAAAATGAAAAGAAAGATTATTATCGAGCAGTAATATATTTATATAGTAATTTGAACATTTTATTCTGAATAATAAATTTTAACATTATTGTTTTGATAGTATTTGTAAGTAAGAGCATTATGCTTATGTTATAATGAAAAATGTACAAGATGCGTATAATGCGCGCGCGCGCGCGCGCGCGCGTGTGTGTGTGTGTGTGTGTGTGTGTGTATGTGTAAAGGAAGAGGAATAATGTATATTGTATGTGAGAAATGTAGTATTTTGAAAATTAGAAAAATTTTTTTATATATATTTGAGATCATAGTGTTTATTTCATGCAATTATTTAAAAATTATTATTAAAGTATTTTTTAATTAAGTCATGTACAATCTCTAATTATCTGCTTGTATTACTAAAATTAATGTGACAACATTGTAAAATATACCAAGAAACATTGACATTGAAAATTGTAAAATATCTTTTAAATTACATTGAAAAATCAATGTACTTTTAAATGTATATAAAAATAGCATTCTATACATAAATAGATTAACTATTTTATATAAATTAATAGTAATTTTATTTATAGCAGAATTAATTTAATTTTTAAAATTTTTATAAATAAATTTGCAGCAATTAGTTTCTTTATATTATTGTTTTGTTAAAGAAAAAATTAAAATGCTTTTAATGCTAAATTGTTAAAGACTGAACATCAGCCGCTTTATGAATAAATGACAAAATACATGAAATCTTTTTGATTTATAAATTTCTCATAACTGTAATTGTGCTATTCGGTTAATTTAGTTATCATATTTTTTCAAATTTATTAGATATTTGCTTTTTTTTTTTTTTTTAATAATGACAAAATTAAAGAACTAAATATGGAAGTAATATAAAATATTATACATATTATTTTTTATGTAATCTTTTTGAAACAAAGTAAATAACATGTGTGCATATATAGGCACATGCTTGTACGCGTGTAAATATAGATGATATGTATAGTGTAGATATGACATTTAAAATTAATTTTTTTTAATAAATGATCAAGCAATGAAAAACTGCAATATAAATATATTACGAAGTTAAAGGTTCAATAACAGGATTGACAAAAACTAATGTTTTTTTTTTAAAGCTCCTAAGTAGTCATCAGTTATATTGAATCATGACAGAAGCGAGAAATGACACGTTAATTTTTGTTACATGCCATTTATAAATAAAGACTTTGAGTAAAACAAAATGATGAGATTGCTTTTAAATATTTGTAAAAATGAACGAAAACTATGCTTATTCCCCTGATAGTCAATAAATAAATGAAAATAAACTACGTATAAAAATGAATAAAAGCATTTCATGTATCTTTTATCACTTTTTACGATTATTTACTGACTGTCAAGGAATAAGCATAGTTTTCGTCTATTTTTACAAAAGTTTTAAAACAATCTCATCATTTTGTTTTATCCAAATTGTCTTTATTTATATAAATGGCACATAATAAAAATTAATGTTATTTCTCGCTATGTGAAATTATAACTGTTGCTTGGCTTTTAAAGGCATGCATTTTTCCATATAATTTATTTTTGTGAAAGTCTGTTTATTATTAATTATTTTTATTTTTATTTTGATTTTCTTATCATTATTTTTATGTTATCGTGTCCATTAAAAATAGGAAATATTTGGTCAAAATAATTATGAAAATTTTCATTTTTTAGATTTTATAAAGAAATGAGTATCTTAACATTTTATTATTACAAGTTTTAATTTTTTCATATAATGGGGTCACTCTGTCCAAAATTCAGAGGAGCCTACGGGATTCATTTTGGACTTAAATTGTTGCTTCAGATGTCTACTTTTAAAAAAACGTGGCCTTTTCGGAAAATCAAAATGGCGCAATCAAGAAAATCAAAATGGCTGCCAGAATGAACAAAATCGAATGGAAAAAAAAGACGAAAAACCTTCAGAAGAATTACATACCCTAAAAAATTAATGGCAGCAAATTTTTCCATGTATTTTTGGTTGCTAAAAACGAATCTGATAAAATTTGATCATATTTTGGTCGCCATTTTGAAAAAATGCAAAAAATTCACTTTTTTGCGCATATCAGAAAATATTAAAAAAAAAAAGTGTTTAACAAAAAATAAAACTCTTGAAATTCTTTACAAAGAAGATCCTATGCATAATTATCATAATTTTAATCGTTTACGCGTAATATGAATTACGAGACCCTTTCAATTAGGCTATATAAGTTGTACAGGATGTGCTATTACATATATTTAATTTGTGAGATATGATACAGAAAAAATTTTATTTTAAGAAATTAAAGATTATATCTGAGTTAGTCTATATGTGTGAACTATGAATACAATAAAAAAAAGCGTCGTGATCACATGATGCCCACCAATGTTAACTTTAATCAGTTCAATAATTCTTTGTCTTTTTCTAATCCTTAGAATTAGAAAAAGACGAAGAGTAAGTTGAATCAAGATTAAAGTTAATTTATGTTGGTGGAAACTAGCATTAGACAGCCAGTTGATGTTTTATTTCTGTTTTCTAGGGCTATGACTACATTTTTAGTTAGAAATAAAGTAACGATAAAAGTAACTAATGAAATCGTTATTCAAAAATATAATTGCGTTACTCAAAAGAAAATATAATGTCGTTATACATTCGTTACTAAAAAAAAGTAATTTGTAACAGTAACGACTTTACAAATAACACATTATTTGCCAACCCTGTTAATACGCATATGCACATACTATGTATACACATATCTACTGATTATCTATGTTAGTCTTGTCCAATTTAAGCTCCAGAGCTAAAACGACCTACTAAAAAAATTTAATGTAAAAGAGTAAAATTTTAGGAGTATAATACCTATGAAGTGTTGATAAGCGTCACTTAGATGCGTATCAATACTTTCCAGTTCCCGAAATATTACCCACATTTTCTTGCATCGATGGCTTTTCATTATAGCTCCAGAGCTCAAATTGGACAGGCCTGGAACGCGATTCCGTAACTGTCTTTACACATCTATCGATAGTTGTCGGTGTCGTTGCGCAAGTATTTTATATGGTAAAAAAGCTGCGCAACGATAATTGTCGGTAGGTGTAAAACGGATACGGAATCGCGTTCCTGGTCTATGTGACATTAGATTAGCTTTAGACACCTGATATCACATAAATAATCAGACTCAAAAAGAAAGAGAAAACTTTGTTTTGTCCGAACAGAGAAATATTAAACCACCAAGAGAAAGACAATCTTTACATATCTTTTTCCGTAATCGAGAACGGAATAAACATATTCCATCACTTTTGTTGAAACGTGAATCCTCCAATACCCATGTAGCGCAGTGTTAGATGGGCCGGGTTTCAGTCGCTTAGGGCTGAAAATGTTAAAAACTTTAATATATTTTACATATTTTACATATATATATAAATATATATAATATGTTTCTATATATGTATTCATATGTAAAATATATTAAAATGTTTAACATTTTTAAAAAAATTTTATATAGGCGACTAATGATTTCCGATTTATTAGTGATCGGTACATTACTGAAGCTACATTGGACGCAAAAACCCGGTCCGTCTAAGAACACTGATGTAACATAATGAGCGCGGACTTTGCGCAATCAATCACAAGTCATTCTTTTATTAAAATCACATTAAAACTAATTTCATAAAATATATTTCATAAAATTTTAACATCTTTAATCAATATTTCCAATAAGAAACATATTTAATTCAGTATTTAAGTACATGATGATAAAAAATGAATGATAAAACAATATTTAAAAGATTATGTACGGATTTATTGTTCATTCCGTTTCCGCTCATTCCGCTCCATGGGGAAGGAAATCCGCGTAACGAAAACTGCGAAACGTTTGTGATTGATTTTGCTCTCGTTCTATGTTATGCTATTCCGCTGCATAGATTTGCACTCTTAAGCGAGGAGCACAGACTTTTGTAGTATATAAGAAAGTAAACCAATTAAAGTCCTCCGTTTCCTTCCTTTCCATGAAATAAAGAACTCTGATTGGTTGAATTTCTTATGTGTTATACGTTATGTAAGAGTCTGTGCTTCCCGCTTAAGATCTGGTTGCATTAATATTACTTCGAGCAAGAAAAACTCTCTCGTTTTAAAACGAAAGAGAGACAAAGACAGAGAGAAAGTTTTAAGCCTTGCTTAAACTCAAAGACGTTGGTGCAATCGAGCCTAAGGGTGCAAATCCATGCAGCGGAATAGCATAAAGTTTGCGTTTTAGGGCTATTTCATACAAACTTGCATAGCCGCATACACATATTTATAAAAAAAATCATCCAATCGTATTTTATGTTTGTCTTTATGATAGAAATATGATATTGAATAATTTTCTTTATGCATATGGTTACGCGGCTATGCAAGTTTGTGTGGAATAACCCCTAGAATGCCAGAAATGCGGAAACGCGGAAGATAAAATTAACTAAACTTTACTAAATTTTCGCGTTTTCGTGCGTTCTGTTCCGCCTGTTTCGATAACCTAATATTACATGCAGTATTTTTCCGCTTTTCGTTTTTCCATCAAGATGTAAATCCGACCTAATGACATTCTTAAGGTGCAGTACGCTACGGCAGCAAAAATGTCATGCGATGCAAATTTTTCATAACTTACTTCCGCTGAATTTGCTGAAAAGGAATAAATAAAATAACAGCAACAGCATATGTATTAAAGTTCAAATATGTCTTTTATTTGCTCAGCTTGAAAATTATTATGGAAAACTTAAAAAGATAAAAACTTGTGATTATATTATTATATGGTGACTATTAGTTACAATTTGGACAACTATCATTTTAGGTAATTATTTAGAATTTAAAATATTACTTGAAATCTTAATAAAAATGTACTCATTCTATGTACTTATTGTAATGTACTCAATTTTCACATTTTTTGCAAATATTGCAGATTTTCTCAGCTTCGAATTCTTTGCTGTTCATTATTGTTCATTCGATTGAATTTCAACGAAATGTGGCAAAATGTATTTTTCGTCGAAAGTGCGTCATCTCATGTAAAATTTTTAACCAATAGCAACGAATTGCTGCCGCAGAATGTTACATATGAAAAGCTTAAAGAGTATTCTACAATGTTGCAAACAATCGTTGCCAGTTGAACTGTTTATCGCGATAACCAATCAGAAGCATAAATATCATTAACATTTCTAATTGATTTGTCGTGACAAATGTTTCAACTGGTAACAGATGTTTGCATTGTAGAACGCCCTTAATGAATACAAAATTATTGGTTAGTGTGATCACTTCCAATTATTAATGATTCTGAGCAATGTGTTTGGTTATGTATTTTTGAGAGTCTATCAATTTCAAAAATTAACATTTCGAAAGAAAAATTTTTCATTATTTTACAATTAATTTTTGACTCTGCATATTTCTCCTTCGATAGTTGCATTTATAGACAAAAGTTCGGTATGCCTATGGGATCACCAATAATTGCAGACATTGTATTGTACAAGATTTAGAGAAAAAAGCCTTGAACATTTTAGGTTTCCATATATCTCTATATGTACGATACATTGTCATGAGGGTTTCTCTTGACAGAACTTCGGAGATTTTACAGGTCTTTAATCTCAGGTCATTCTATCCTCATCTACAATTTACAATGGAGATAGGTGAGAGTGAGTTGATTTTCTTAGACGTTATCATTATTAAGAATAAAAATATTCTTCAATATGATTGGTACCATAAATCTACTTTTTCTGGAAGATATTTGAATTTCTTTTCTCTTTCTTCTTTCACAAAAAGGAGGAACTATTATTGGAATGGTTGAGAGCATTTTTGTTATCTATTCCAAAATATATCATATAAATAAATCAATACAAATAAAAAAGAAGAGCTACAAGCCAAACAATAACATTTATAATATTCAAATAACAAACATATGTTTCGACAACAATAGTGTTTTCAATGTACAAATAAAAGTAAACTTAATTTTGAAGCAACGATCATTTAATCGTATATAATTACAAAAGAATTAACATGATTTGTTATCTCTTAGACGATCCCTCTTATAAATATCTGTTGCCATAATTGGTATATAATTGAGTCATACGTTAATCAGAAGCGGACTTTAAAAACGAGAATCGCGGAACACCGAAATGATATTCGCAAAAATAATAACAATCATTCTGTTATCACAGAGCACAGATTGGAGCTGAACCAGATTTCGATTGAGATAATGCAGATATAATATGTTGATAGCGAACGTTTTTTATATAGGCGACGTATTTTTAAAATGTTACATATTCAGTTACAAAAAAATAATTTAAATCTACAATCTGACACTGAGTTTTTATATATATTTCTATTCTTAATAATTTGCACTAATTTTAAACTATGCGTTTCTTTTGTGGCTAGTTTTTTCTATACTGTAAATGGTTCGTGATAATTGTTGATTTTTCGTTTTTATTGTCTATGCTTATAATAACATGTAAATCGAGTCTGAGGTTGAGTTGCTCGCGTACATGTTTGGTGTCTCATTTATATTAATCTGTAACTTTGACTCATTCAATTGTTGATTGTCATGCTAGATTGATATATCTTGACTTTAAGTAAACATATGATGATCAACGGAACTATTTCTATTTATAATTATAACGTTTTCATGGTTTGACGGATGAATGGCTTGCCTTTTCATTTTTTCATTCTTTTTTTTCTTATTCTTTTTTTTGTAATTTATACTAAAGTAACGATTTTGATCATTGATAGAATTCATCTTCAATTTGTTGCCACTTGATTTGCCAATCTTGTGCCACAATGAATGGAGGTGGATTGATTTAACTCTCTCGTCTAGCCATGTAAGACTTCTACTTTGTATAATAATAATGAGATACACTGAAAATGATTCGAATGTAAGTTGAAATGTCTAATTTCATCGATTTCAATAAATCTCTTTCTCGCACGACTTACAACGAAAAAATCATTAGCCCTCTTTTTGTTTATATTTTTGACATTTTATAATAGTTTAATTACAAAAAATCGTTTTTACTAAATATATATGTAACGTGATAGTGCAAATCTTGAAGAAGAAAAATCACCTCTGTAAATTGCTGTGCGACTGCTCAAAGATGTAATTAAGTTTCCCGCGGACAGATTTTTAGTGAACAAATGTTTTTTTTGCAAAAACTAATGAACATTTCAGATTCATTCAGGGCTAGATTTGTTCGTCATTGATTTTAATGTTCCATGTTTCATTTTGTAGGTATTTCGAATATCTACATTTTTCATACTGAACTTTTTTTCATATAATCAATATTTCGTTTTATAAGCGAAAAACGTGCTTTTTGCAACTATTCGATTTTTTTTCGCATATTTTTTTCACAAGTTTCGAATCTCAAACATATGCATTTCTTTTCTGATGGTCTTTCAAAGATTTTCGTGAAGAGAAATGCTAGTTTACAATTTTTTTCCGGTAAAATTCTACTTCTACTGAACTATTCTTGCTACTCGAGTTTATGAAGGAAGTATATAACATGCATGAAAAATCATAAACAATTAAATATCTCGTAAATTGTTGCATTTTAACATGATTTATACTATTCTAGATTAATGGGAGAAGTATATTATTACTACAATTTATTAAAACTTATATGTTATTTAGAATGTTCCTCGCCCCTTATCGGGGCCGAGATTGCCGAGAAAATATTTTCGATCGCTTGAAACAAGCAATTAGTGTGAGAAAAAGCTCGTTGTCTTCACCCTCGGCGTGAAGAACACGGTGAGAACACATACATGGGCGTAGTTGTATGTGTGTTACAGTCGATAAATGATTCAACTTATAAACATGGAAAAGTGATGTTTTGACGATGAAATTGATGTTGCATGCCATTTAAAAATATGATAAAATTATATACGACGGATCATATCCAATAAAATAGAAAATTATAAGTGATCTATGTAAAATTCCGTATATATTCATATAGAGCATACAAAACAACTGAATATGCATATTTAATAAAATAGAGAATCGAATGAGATTCATATCAAACTATAGAAAACTATAGACGAAGATCTTCAGAAATTAAAAGACATATACTATCTAGAAATGATCAATTTTTCGATCATTTGTACTGAAAATTATATGTGATATTAGAATTGGCGATATTTTCTTTTGTAGTCTATTCGTTTCTTTCGATTTTTTAATCAGGGTGTTCAAGCAAAAGATCACACACATTAATTTTAAATAATACTATTTATTATAAAATATATTTATAATATACTTACAAATATTGATTTTTTTTTTAATTCAATTAACTTCAAAAAGAAAATTTTTTAATGCGAAGTGGGAGTATGTCCATCCACATAAAAATTTCTAGTTGCCTTAGGTAATTCTAACTCTATGCCATCTAATTCCTTCTTCAAAATTATTTGGCAACCTAGAAAAAACATAAACAAGAGTTACTCATATTTATTTATTCATATAATATTTGTAGAATTATACATGTTAAAGTTGTGTTACTTCTCATAATTATATCGAGTAACATTACAAACTAAAAATCAAGAAAAAGAATCATTTTTTTATTGTCCTTGTAAATGTAATAAATTAAACTAACAAAGGAAAGTCCCAATCTGTAAATTCAAAAAATAATGAAATTGTGACAATAATAAAGAAGGTGGGTAATCGGGCCGGTGCGTAATCGGATTCGTGCGCAATCGGATCTGTGCGCAATAGGGTCTGTGTGTGCAATCGGATCTATGTGCAATCGAGTCCGTGTCCTAATGCAACTGTGTATTCGATCGAGTTCGTATCCGATCGCGTTTGTATCCGATCGGATACGATCCATATATAATATATATATATTTTTCTCAAAGACGAGTTGCTACATCGAAATGACAATTTGATTATAAAAGCGTCGATGATTCAACAAATGAAGAAAAATTTCGCATAGAATATTTTTTCTTCGTTATCAATCAAGCCATTAAATCATTTAAGGAAAGTTTTAAGCTATTTCAGAAAATTTCAGGAATAATTTTGGATTTCTCTACAATTTCGAAGAAATTATAATTATAAAAAATAATTATAAATAATTATAAATAATTATAAAAATTATAAAAAAATTTATCTAAAGAAGACTTGATGAAGAGTTGCAAAAACATCCATATTCTTTTATAGGATGGACAGAATTCTGATATAGATGGAACATATCTGTTTGAAGAATTGCTATCTTTTATTCAAGTAATTCTAAAAAACAATCAAAATTGTCTTTTAGATATACTGAAATACCTGATTGAATTAAAATTAAATCTAATCTATCCAAATACACAGTATAAATATAATATATTTATACTACTGATTAAAATTTTATTACAATTACAATGATATAAGTTTACTATTAAGAAGCCAAACCGCAGAACTAAAAAAGCTAACCGCAGAACTTGTTGCATAAAATTATTTTATATATCTTATTGATAATTATATGAATTTGATATTCAAACCTATTCTCTTAAATTCGAAATCTTGACATGTTTCGGCTGCTTGTGTTCGAGCCTTCTTCAGAAATTCAATAAATATAATTACTTAATCATGTCAATAGAAAGAGAGGTGTCACATGAGACTGAGTTTTCTAATATAATTGACAACTTTGCTTCAGCAGAAGCGAGAAAAGTTATATTTTAAGATTATTATTTTATTTTAAAAGATTTTATCATAATTTTATTATAAATTTCATAAATTTTATTATAAATTTTATCAAATATAAATTATCAAATATAAATAATCAAATATAAATATAAATTTCATCAAATATATCAAACTTTTACGTTTATTTTATTTTTATTTTCAAGAATCAGCCCCGCATTTTTTTTCGGCCCCGCATTAACTAGAGCTGGCCCTATCGTGTCTGATTGAGCAAAAGGCATTCACCGCGCTAGCATCGTGCGAACCTCGTGGTATCCGGCAGTCGCTGTTTAGTCGCAATTTATTGCTGTGTCTCAAGAGATGGCAATAAATCGTATGTCATATGCCAAAGCTTGTACGTTACTTATGTCTACAAATCTCTAAGTGTTACGATTCTTGTGCTCTGACTTCCACTCCACTTCCCTCCTGCTTAGGGGCGCGAAACTTTCCACGCGAAGCAACTTGGTTTATCCCTAGTTTCTCTGTAATAAATATTCATCAATATTTATTCATTTTATTACTTTATTTTAAAAAATAGCTTTTCTTGAGGAGTCGTCAAAAATCCTTATATATAGAGGCTTTCATTTTAATTTAAAATAAAGCTTTTTGCAAAGTTTTATCAAAATCGAAACGGTTACGTTTTCGAAAGTTTATCCTACAATTAAGTAGCACAACAGCGCACAATAGGTTCGTTATATTAAAAATACTAATGGTCATCCAATTACTCAATTCCGTTCTTGCAAGACAGCACACATTTCCTGCACGGCAAAACCGTATTCTTTTCTTATTCTAGTCTCTTATTCTAGTGTGTAGTCTTATTATTAGTGTATAGTCTTATTCTAGTGGGTAGATCTAGTGCGTGCATATCAACAGATTTCAGTCCGCGAATCGGGTATTCTTAAAACCGCAATCATTACACCAGACTACCATTCGGACGTTTTGAATTTTCTTATGACATTCGGACTTCGTAACGCAGCACAAATTTTTCAAAGATTTATGGATCGGGTAACTGCAGGACTTGACTTCTGTTTTACTTATATTGATGACATTTTAATTGCTTCGCAGGACGAAATACAGCATAAGGAGCATCTAAAAATACTGTTCGACAGACTTCAACAATATGGCATAGCAATTAATCCGAATAAATGTATTTAGACAGAAAAGTGTTAGCTTCCTGGGACATATAATCAGCGCCGAAGGCATCAAACTGTTGCCCGAAAAAGTCCAAGCTATCGCTGAATTTCAGGAATTAGCTACAGTCAAAGGACTTTGACGTTTTTTAGGAATGCTCAATTTCTATAATCGGTTTCTCAAAGACGCAAGCATGCAAGCGCCATTGCTAAATGCGATCTCGGGACGTAAACGCAACAATGCGAAAATAGGAATGGATTTCTGAGCTCAAACAATCCTTTCAATAAGTTAAGGAACATTTCGCTCAAGTCTCGTATTTCCAGACAGCAAGGTAACATTCTCGTTGCAAACAGACGCCTCAGACAAAGCAATCAGTGCGGTATTGCAACAGCATAGCAACAGATTTTTACAACCACTCAGTTTCTTTTCAAGGAAGCTCACGCCTATAAAGTATAGCGCATATGATAGGGAATTATTAGCTATCTATATGGATATCAAACATTTCCGATATATGCTATAGGGACGAAACTTTCGTTATCACGGATCCCTCGTGTACGCATTCAAGAGGAAATCGGATCAAGCGCTGAAAACATTGTAGCAGCTGCATTATCTCGCGTTGACACTATTATGATGCTAACTCTTGATATGCAAGAGATTGCAGAAGCTCAAGCCTCAAATTGCCATGAAAATTGCAACTGAAGCAATCTACATCAACGTCTTTATAGTAAGTTCAAAAAGTTTCTTATCGGAAACAGCATCTGTGCAACAATTATTGTGATATTTCAAAAGAAGAAATCAGACCATACATTCCTGGATCATTACGAGGATGAGTTTTTGACATGATGCATCAAATGTTTCATCCAAGCAGAACAACTCATCGACAAATTGCGTAAAAATTTGTGTGACTAAAGACATTAAAGAGTGGGCTCACACTTGTCTAACATGCCAATCTAAAATTCATCGGCACAACCATACCTCGCCTACCCAAATATCAAATTATTTCAGTACCAGATTACTCATTTCACGTATATCGATATCATCGGTCCTCTATCTCCATCCAAAGGTTTCAGATGTTTATTAACAATAATTGACCAATTTACTCGTTGGCCGGAAGCGATTCACTCACTGGATAGTCAGATTTGGAGCTCCACAACTGATCAGGGCTCGCAATTCGAAACGCAACTGTTCGAAGCATTAACTAAACTCATCGGTTCTAAACGTTATTGGATAATTGCATACTATCCAGAATCTAATGGCATCATCGAACGATGGCGTCACTCTTTAAAAACTGCATTAATGTGGCACGAAGAAATGGACTGATACACTGCCAATAATATTACTCAGGCTAAGAGCTTATTTCAAAGAGGATTTAGGCACTTCTGTAGCGGAATTAGTTTACGGCACTATGCTCAAAGTACAGGGTGAGTTTTTCTCTTTTGAAAATGCCGAGCGATCCACGAATTTTCATCGAGGATTTTCACGTAATTATGCAAAAGTTACGGCCTAGATCAACCTCTCATCACAGATTAGACCTAAGTTATTTTTATAACTTAAAGATTTATATAACTACTCTCATGTCTTCCTCAAAGTAGAAGGTAACAGGCGTCCCCAGGATCAACCATACACCGAATCATATAATAATCATATAAAGTATTAGAGCGCATTTCGGACAAGATCTTTGCTATAGAAGTCGACAGCAGATGTATCAACGCCACTGTCGATAGACTTAAACCCGCTTGTTTAATAATTCAAGACTTAGAATTACTCCGTCCATTGCGTCTCCGTCTTCAACTAACATAGTACAATGTGAACCAAAGACATATCCTGGTCCAGCAACTAAGCGAAAGATCGTTAGATTTAAAGATTAATTTGTATTATTACAATATTACATTAAGCAATTAATAAGCATAAATTTCTGTTCCATTTAATTTTATTTTCTGTTATTTTCGTTCTAGCGATAATTTAATTATTTCTTTCTTTAATGTTTACACTGGGAATAGAGAGAGTACTACTGGCATTGTAAGCGTTAGTTACGGCTCGAGTCATTCTTTTTTCCTCTCTCTCTCTCTCTCTCTCTTTCTCTCTTTCTCTCTCAGCGCTCGATAAGATTAATAATCACTC
Organism: Atta cephalotes; assembly: GCF_000143395.1. Lineage (NCBI taxonomy): Eukaryota > Metazoa > Arthropoda > Insecta > Hymenoptera > Formicidae > Atta > Atta cephalotes. The sequence continues at coordinate 641,417 of NW_012130114.1, read as the reverse complement.
TATGTTCACTGCGAGATCGACATCGGTTACTGCTCATTAGATAATTGTTTGCGTCGTCAGATAAACGCTTATGTAGATTTTTGAATTTCTCATATTCTAACCTAGTAATAATGCGATACCAATATCCGAACCGTCATACGCATGCAATCACGTCTCTACTCTTTTAATCTGTACGTTCTAAATATTCATTTTTATATTAAACTGCCTTATGACTTGTGAGTCAGAAACAATGAATAACATTTCCTTGTGAACTTAATGATTTCCTGCCAATTTTCCTTCGCCACATTGGGCACACAGTCACAACGTAGCCACAAATTAGATGGGATAAGGCCTCCTCGTGCAAATAGTTATAATATATAATAGCGTAGCCCCGGAAAGATCAGCACTTGCTGTGGCGAGCAAGCGGAGAGCACATGCGAAGGATGTAGGACACTGAGATCGCCGAGGATAACACACCGAGGTCTAAGAAGAAAAAGAGAAAAAATAGGGATGAAACGAGCGTCTATGAATTGTAAAGTCGATTTCGGGGAGACGTATGTAAGACGCACGTGAAGTTACTATTGCGTCAGATTTCTCACGGTGTCTAAGCGCGCCGCCTCCCGCGATGACTCGTTACGATATTTTCTTCACTTTCCGCATCCACCTAAGCCACAGCCTGGTCATTTCCGTTAAGTATTGTCATGTAATAATTTGTCTCTTGTATCGGATCTCTGTATCATGGTGTCTGTATGTTCTCTATCTCTTTTCGACATTCTATAAGACGGTCCGAAATCCTCGCGGGCGAATATGAAGTCATGCCATGTTATGGTAGTGGCTATCAAAGTGTCTATTGTTCGTGCGATCTTTGTTGCGAGAATCTTATGTGGCGTGAGCTCGTGCCATTGAGAGTTAGCGTATTTGCTACGTATTATTGAGAGCATACCGGAAAACGTGCGAGGCGAGTATAATGCATTTCTATTACATGCTATCGTCGCGATCTTGTCGAACGTGTACGAACAAGAGTCAAAAATTATCAGAATACATTTGTTACTTTTTTATTATTAATTACGGTCATGTATGTCATTTATTGCAGTCGCCCTATTCGTTTCTCCAATCTTCTGTTCTCGGTCACGAACCGCCCCTTCTGCCATTTCCGAGGCTAAGCTGCCGATTACGAGAGCCATTGCGACGTTCGCAGTTCAGTAGAATATCGCGTGGAAAATAACCCGATTAATTTCGAGGAAGAATGACATATTAGAGTTGGCAGTATATTAGAATTTTCTGTAACTAATATTAACATTACATTGAGAAATCTTAGTCAATACATGCTGAATATAAAGTCAATATTGTAGAATTAAATATTGACTATACATTGACATTTATTATGTATAACTAACATTGGCATTAAATTGGGAAATATTGGCCAATGCATCTCTAATATAACCAATATAACTAATGTCAGCTAATTTTAACCATGTATATACTTTGCTAGCTAATATACTATATTATTAGGGTTGATTTCATTGTTTCTGTTAAAATGTTTGCTACCCGAATATTTTTTAAGTGCAAGAAACAGATGAAAATTACTCGTACAAGATTTAGAGAATATGTTGGATAAAAATTTGATGTTGATATACGCGGCCTATCACTTCAAAGCATCATGAATTTCCGTTAAGAAACTCTGATCGCCATTGTCGAATTATTTGCACACTGATTTTTCTCTTATAGAAATTAATTGACAATAAATATTTATTTTTATTTCATACGGTCAAAAAACCAAATTACCACACACAATTAACAGTCTTAAAGCTTCTATGATTCAAATTTGGTCAGCTAATGATAGGTATAAATCTGTTTTCTGTGGCTAAACTCCCAGCAAACGAGAATGGATTAAAATTGAAATTTTTTCTATCCGAATACGTATTTTAAGTTTGTGTGCACAGAAAAAAACTAATATTATTTTTAGATTGAAAGGCATAGAAATATGCTCCATACAATATGCTCCTATAAATGAATAAAAATGCATTTAGAATTGAAAAGCATTCATTTTAACAATCAATATTTGTTCATTTGTTTCGTGAATCAATATTTGTTCATTTGTTTCGAGAATCAATATTTCTGAAAATCTGCATCCATTTCAATTCATTTCAATCCATTCTCATTTGCTGAGCTAGTATACACTCTTGGAACTTACAATAAGCGTTTTATGGATGTGAGGATCCGCTCACACTCTTCCACACATACATATATACTCACACTCTTACATCTAGCCATACTTCCACATCCATACACATATTCTCCTACATATCCCACGGTTATCTCAGCAAATGAAAATGGGTTGAAATGGAAATTTTTAATCCATCTGAATTCATATTTTAAATCCAAAAATGGATTGGATTCCATATAAAATTTTTTATACGTGTAAAAGTTTAAATAAATTAAAGTAATAATTACATGAACTTCTATAATTATTATTTTAAAACTTTTATACAAAAAAATATGCACTAGCTATATAATGAAGGAAACGTATTAATAGATATACATAAAGCAATTATTTCGCAGATTTTGAATGGAAGGTTCACGAAACGTTGGCATTCCAAGAATGAATCTGGATGGAGGAAACCCGCGAAACGCATAATCTTTATATAGAAAGCATCCGTGGAAGCTTCAAGAATATTATAAAAACAATTAATTTATTAATTAAAAATAAGTAATTTATATATACATTTATTGTACATATTTACATAGTTCTTTTTAAGTTTCTTTCGAGAAACTTAAGAAGTAGAATTCATGATATATATTTTTTCAATGCAATTTTTTTTTCTTCAATCAGTTGAATTAAAACGACGAATTTCTTAATTTCTCTTCATAATTCTGAATAAAGTAGCATTCGATCATGATGCATTTTTAAATGAAACAATGGATTTTCACAATTTTGAATTAAATAGCATTCATGGCATTCAATTTAAAAGAAAAACTTTTTTTAATTCAATTGGATTAAAAAACTGCATTTCCTATTCAAAATTTTGAATTGAACAATATTCATGATGCACAGAAATGATTGATACTATTTTTAGATTCAACTGGATTGAAAAACTGCATTAATTTCCTATTTAGAATTTTGAATTGAGCCGTATTTACGATGCACACAAAATACTATATTATTTTTAAATTGACAAGCATAGAAATATACTCTATGCCATTCCTATAAATAAAAATGCATTCAGGATTGAAAAGGATTCATCTTAACATTCATGAATCCGTATTTCTGAAAATCTGAATTTTAATCCATTTCAATTCATTCTCGTTTGCTAGGCAGGTGCACTGACATCATTATAACACGTTTTCTCATCTACACTCACTCATTGCTCTTTTCTAGAATCTTCTCGATTGTCTTTTCGAACAAGTCGTATTCCTCATCTACTAAAAGAACTTTTTATGTATTATTATTAATAAAGAAATTATATTGCGTGCCTCGAGTTCAATCTTGTTTCAACCTTTGTAATAACGCTATAATTTATTTATTGAAAGCGAAACAGAGAGCGCAGTCTAATATAGAAAAATCTAATAATTGCAGTGAAAGCAATTGCAAAAATGTTAACACATTCCAAACAGAAACCTTACATAAACTACTCGCATAACTAGATTTCTTTTATGATACGGAAATTTACTTTTGGGATGCCTCTTTATCTTGCAATTTTAAATTTAAAGAAAAATAATAAAGATTGATATACCTAGCCTAGAATTTTCCTTCAAGAAAGGTGCTAAATCCAAAAGATCTTCTTCTCTTTCATCAGGAGTTGAAAGTTTATCCACATAGTCATGATGTACATATACATGACAAGTTGTACATGCCAAACTGGCTTCGCATGCACCTTCAATATCAATTTCATGTCTATGAGCCAAATAGAGTACATTGTCTCCTACTTTTCCTTTTATTTTAATTTTCTTGCCTGCTTTGTCAATAAAAGTGACGTTAACTCTGGAAATCACAATAAAGTAATTTTTACTGATCGTTATAGAATCATTAACTTAACTACATGTAATATAATAATAATGATATTATATAATAGAATCAATAATAAAAATTCATCTAATTCAACATTAATATACATCCGTTCCTCAATTTACGCGGATTATCCATTCCATGCGATTTTTTTTACGTGGAAAAAACTGCATAAAAAGAATCAATGTGAAAAAAAAATTTTAAGAAAAAACACATAAGTAAATTATAAAAATACATATTTCATATATTTTCACAAAGGAACCTTAAAGCTCCTGAGTAGTCATCACAGCTATATTGAATCGTGACGTCAGAAGCAAGAAATGATATGTTAATTTTTATTACGTGCCATTTATAAATAAAGACAATTTGGATAAAACGAAATGATAAGATCGTTTTAAAACATTCGTAAAAATGGACGAAAAATATGCTTATCTTCCCTGACAATCAGTAAATAATCATAAAAAATGATAAAAGACATATGAAGTGCTTTTATTCAATGCGCTTACATAGCTTATTTTCACTTACACATGCCTTTTATCACTTTTTACGATTATTTACTGACTGTCAAGAAGAATAAGCATAGTTTTCGTTCATTTTTACAAATATTTTAAAGCAATCTCATCATTTTGTTTTATCCAAATGTCTTTATTTAAAAATTGTCTTTATTTAAAAATAACTTAAAAGTTAAAATGTTTTAATGTTTCTTGATTCCTATATATTATAATAAAATATGTACTCAATCAGTGTTGACTTTTAAAGATATACATGTTTATTTATTTGATACATTTAGTTGATTTATTTTTTTTAAACTTTTTCTTCCTTTTTATTTTCTTCTTTTTTTATTATACTTATCATATATACATATATACAAAACTGTTTTAGTAAACTCTTTATTAAAAATTTGATAATTATTTATATTAATACAGACATAATACGGACATACATAGCTTGACCTTGACATGTGTATGTTCAATAACATCACAACCTTAAATGATATTTCAAAGATTTCAGTCGTCACTTATTATTTATTAAAAAGTTATTAACAAATAAAAAAGCAATTACAATAATTGTAATTGCCTTTTTATTTGTTAATAACTTTATTTGGCCCCTCAAAATAAAATGATATTTAGAAGCATTTTTAGCGAATAACAATAATAAAAAAATTCTAACAGATATAAAAAAACCAACAATTACAAACCAAAAAAATTATCGCTTCGCGAGGAATGTCGTGCATCCCATAGCAGAAGGGGGAGAGGAGGAGAGATGAGTGTGGAAGTATACTCTTATATTATACTAATATTATCCTCTACATATAAAACTTTAATTTACTATATTTCTTAAACCAATGCCGTCCCCCACCTAATTCTTATGGGAAATCACTCAGAACATTCTCCCTTACAACATATCTAAAAGACATCGAAATCAGTGAGGTATCAGATAAAATAAATAAATAGATATTTATCTTAAAATAGATATTTATCTTATAAAGTTATTATCAAATTTATCATAAAATTGAATTATGATTATCAAATAAAATATTGATTATAAAATTTTTTTATTATTTTTATTATATTCCTTACTAAAAATGCTTTAAAAAAAACTTTTATTTTGAGGGACCAGTTATTGTAATCGTTCCAATAAAAATAATGTAAATATTTAAATCCATAATTTGTTCATTTATAAATCAGTGAAAAATGTAAAAAAGCGAAAAATGTAACAAAATGAATAACATAAACGTTTCGATCCTCCAATTCGAGTCCTAATCAATATAAAATATAAATCGAAATTACATAAGTAACACAAAATCTAAGTTGATGATTTCCGACAATTCAGTTCGTTCTTTTTTACATTCACACGAAAATAAAGACTTTTCTGTCCGAACAGCTGTTATAGGTTCTGATGGACTTTTTTACATTTTTCAATTATAGATTCTTTCGAGCCTCATTTTATATATTTGATTATTTATAAAGTATTATGTTTTTATTTCTGATTAAATTCAATTTATTATATTTATTTGTTGATAATATCTCTATTTTTTTGTTTAAATATACTATTTTTTTATCTTCAAAAGAAAAATTAAACTTCACATGAAAGTTTTAAATCTATATAGAATCATATAATAAATAGATAGACTTTGTTTCATAATAATCAGTATTTTTAAAAATGAAAAATGAAATTTATTATTTGTATACAAAGTCCATTGTACAGTTTCATACAAGTTTCCAATGTTTCATGCAAAACAAACTATCACCTACTTACAGTGTAAAATAATACATTGTGTATATCATGGATTTCTAACTTGTAACGCTATATCGATTTATAATAAATTAATTATAAAATATAATAAATATTAGGTGTACAACTTTGCTTCCGCCGTTTTTTTCTGAAATTCGAGGCTTTATTGTAAAAAACTGGTTATACATTTATGATTCAAAGTATTGTCCATCGCTGGCCACTACTTTCTCCCATCTTTCCCAGCGTACGAATCCCGCGTCGAAAAAACTGGTCATCTTTTGAGGCTATCCACGAATCGATCCAATTTTTTACTTCTTCATAAGACCGGAAGTGCTGGTCAGCCAAGCCATGTGCCATTGATCGAAACAAGTGATAGTCAGAGGGAGCAACGTCTGGAGAATACGGCGGGTGGAGTAAGACTTCCCATTTCAACGTTTCCAAGTATGTCTTGACCACTTTCGCAACATGGGGTCGAGCATTGTCATGCTGCAAAATCACTTTATCGTGTCTCTCGTTGTATTGCGGCCGTTTGTCTTTCAATGCTCGGCTCAAACGCATCAATTGCGTTCGATACCGATCGCCTGTGATTGTTTCAGTCGGTTTTAATAGTTCATAATACACTATGCCGAGCTGGTCCCACCAAATACAGAGCATGACCTTGGACGTTAAAATCACCGTTCTTGAAGCGTTGAAACCACTCACGACACGTTCTTTCACTAATAGCGGCCTCACCATAAGTATTTGAGAGCATTCGATGAGCCTCAGCCGCAGATTTCTTCATATCGAAGAAGCAAAAAAATAAAACCTCCCGCAAATGACGAAAATTTGGCTCGTAAACTGACATTTTCAATCGAGAATAACTTTATGATGCAGACACAAATCGACTAATGTTTCTATGGGGTTATGTTGACAGATGCTCAAATTTATTGTATGACGTCTATGATCTATTTATTTCGATCACCACTTACCACTAAAGCCATCTGTAGGAAAACGGCGGAAGCAAAGTTGTACACCTAATAATTATAAAATAATAATTATATAAACTTTGTTTCGCATTTCAGAAGCACTAGATCTAATGAAATTGTTAATTACATTCTTGGCTTCTATAGGTGCTTTCTATATAAAGGTTATGCGTTTCGCAAGTTTCCTCCGTATCCAGATCCATTCTTGGATGTCAACATTTCGAATGAACCTTGCAGTCCACTTCATCAGGGCGAGGAATCTGATGATACTGAACGTTCCTCCGGATTCCTTTTTATATTACGCTACTTGTTGGAATGGTGAGTGAAAAGAAAAGAATTGTGGGGGGGGAAGAGGTGAGGGAAATCGGTCAGTCTTTAATAATCGAGAGATTGATGTCTAGTTTTTGATGTTGTGTTCTGATAATGCTGATTGCGTGACATGTTTTAGCCTGATATCACATTGGTATTCTTTTATCCGTAGATTGACTATTCTCCCAGTTTCTTCAATGTATACTTGCCCACAGCAAGGTATTTTGTATATTCCTATGAAACTGAGTGGTTTTTGATTTTTAGGATTTCTTAAGATTTGTCCTATCTTTTTGGGTTTAAAGATAGTTTGGATATTGTATTTGTTTAATATCCTGCCAATCCGACCTGTTATTCCTTTGATATATGGGAAAATGGATAAGATTCTTTCGTCTGATTGTGTGTCAGAAATCGTTGTCTTGTTTGCATGTTTATTGATTGTTATATCTTTTTTGTCGTGTCCGTTTTCTGTAAGACTAATTTTAAATGATAGAGTTCTGTCTGTACATGTTCTTTGTTAGAGATGGTAAAAGCTCTATGTACAAGTGAATTGCAGACTGTTTTTGTGCTGGGTAATGCTGCGATTCGGCATGTAGATATCTATCTGTGTGTGTTGATTTTTTCTGTACACTTAATAGCCTAAGGTACCATCAGCTTTCTTAGAGACAAGAACATCTAGGAAGAGGAATTTTCCGTTTTCCTGTGTCTATAGTGAAGTGGATATTTGAATATTGATTGTTGAGGAAAATAAGGAATTTACGGAGTTTGGTTCTGCCGTGTCTCCATATCATATGAATGTGTCGTCTGTATAACAAATCAAACTTCTGGTTCTTTGAGTGTTTTCTGAGGGCCTCTTTCTTAAAATGCTCCATGAAGTTAGCAATTACAGGAGAAATAGGAAAGCTCTTGAAGTTTGTTCATAAAATTGATTGTTAGGAGAAGCAAATGATTGTTAAACAGTGTTCTATTAGAGATATAAGGTATATGAGGTATGAGGTAAAGGTTTCACTTCATGTGAGACCTTTATTATGTTTAATGTGTCTTTTATTGGGACTTGTGTGAAAAGGGATTTTATGAAACTTACAAGCAGGTAAGTCTGTGGGACGTAATCGGATTTTTTGGATCTTTTATGAAGTCCGTTGAGTTAGTTATGTGATTCGGATTTTCCAGTGAGGGATTGTGTTAGGAAGCGGGATAAGTTGTATGTCGGGGAGTGTATGGCGCTGACAATCGGTCTAAGGGGGATGTTTGATTTGTATACTTTTGGTAGTCCGTATAGTCTTGGTGGGAGAGGATTTGTAGGTTTTAATTGATTTTACTGGGAATGTTGCTTTTTTTCACCAGGATCTTGTTCTGCGCGATTGTATTAGTTGGATTTTTGTCAAGCTTTTTGTGTGCTTTGTCCGAGAGAAGTTCATCTTTTTCTTATAGTCTGATATATTCATGACTACTGTCATGTTGTCTTTGTTGGCTTGAAGCACGATGATGTCTGTGTTCCTGTTCTTGAAGGGCCAATCGCTCTTATCCAGTGATGTTTGGTAGAGGGATTTGGCTTTGGAAACGATATTAGTTACCTATATATGCGGATATTATCTGCTTGTTCTAATGGAAGTCGGTAGATGGTTGACTCTATTTGGCTGATAATCTCTTTCTTTGGAATCTTTCTAGATGCCACTGCGAAGTTAGGGCCTTTGGCAAGTGCAGATTGTGTCTTGAGATAGATCTTTGTTGGATAGGTTCTTGACGTTAAGTAGAGAGGATTGTGGATTTTTGGAGGGACAAGATTTATATATTTCTGTTTGTCTTTCAGAGGATTGTATGTGGATCTTCATAGCTTGTTCGTATGTAATACGCTCTAGGATTTACCAGATTTCTCTCGGTTATTGAAGACATATCGATTTCCTCCACCTCTCTCCTCTTCTCCCACAATTCTCTTCTTTCCCCCCCATCACTTCAACAAGTAACATAATATAAAAAGAAACGGCAGAGGAAAAGCTCAATATTACGCTGTTCCTCGCCTTGATAAAGTGGATTGCAAGATTCAAACGTTGGCATTCCAAGAATGGATCTGGACACGGAAGAAACTCGCGAAATTGTTAATTGCTAATTTTTAATTGTTAAATATACTTTTTAATAATGAACGAAATTGAAAGACTAAATTCTCTTAAAGCTTGATAAAGATCAACTTTAACAAGAAAATGCCAAGGTCAAGCTGATCGGAGCTATGTCTGTTAATGTAAATGTAATATTTATAAAAAATTTCAAATAAATTCATTTAATTTCTTCTAATGTAAAATTTTGCATAATACATACAAATAATTTCGAAAATTATATTTCTTTTATCTTGTGAAATAAAGATACGTTTCATGTAAATTGCAGAGTTCTAAGAAAATTATCTATTTTATAAATCTTACATGAAGCAAGAATACATTTATTTTACCTACATATCAGCCTCAGTTTTAGGATCCTGCATTTCGTATTCACCATGAAACGTAACTGCAAAAAAATATTTTAAAAATTTTATTCATTCAATACTTTAATAAATTAATAAGTTTGAACATATAATATGTTATTTAACAAGATAAACATCAGTGATAATAGATTTAGAACAGATTTAGAACAGATATAAAATACATTATATTTGAGACGTTAATATAGGATTGCAATATCAAAATTTTCAAAACTAGAAAGAAATTACAACCAAATTTTCGGATTAATTACAAACCAAAATTCTGGACAGTTCGCTTAAAACTCTAGACGCACATAAAAATGCGTGTAAATTAATAAAATTGATCAGAACAGTAAATAAATAATTATCAGTAAATAAATAATTCACATCTAATTGTTTATTAGTAGTACTATAAGCTAATTTAAAGAAATTGACCAATCTTTTATCGAGTATTTTCTTCAACTGTGATTGATGCAATTTCTTACAGCTTAAGGATTATTACATCTATTGTAATTAATCAGGACTAATCCGGAGACATGTCTCGCGCTACCGATGAGATACTATTGTTAAAGACGATCGCTGCTTATGGAAGTCGCGTGCCTGATTTAATTTAAATGATTAAAAATAAGAAACTAATAATACTAATTTCATGATTTATTAGTTTCGATATGTACATATATTTCAAAACTTAATAATACTCGATTGTTATTTAAAACTATGATTTTAATGTTATTATCCGAATTTGATTATCAATAGAGATGATAACTATAGAGAAAAAATTGTAATTTTTCGGCAATATATAAGCTATTATAGCATTAAATCATATATGCATACTTATTTATATAATAAAAGTATTTATATAATAAAAAATCATAAATTTAATAATGTATTATTGAAATATTTATGTTAATAATCATAAATTTTTATTATTGTCGGTAACGTCATCGTTCTTCAATTATTTTCCGAACCTCATTGAAAATTTGCTCAGATTCGATCTGATGGATCTTTAATAATATCTCGTCGATGCTCGCGCTAAGACCCGGCCGTGTATCTTTATAACGCGAGATCTAGCCGTGTATCTTTATTACGCGAGATGTCGAATTTTCCAGTAAGACGATTATCGAATTTCAATAAGAACAGAATCTATGCTCAATCCAGACAGCACAATATGTTCAGAGAATATTCTCACAGGATACTTTCCATATATTCTAAAAACGTATGGAAAGAATATTCTTAAGATTCTAAAAATGTTCTGAATGATATTAGATTATTATTCGTTTAGTTCTCAAAATATTCTAACAACATTTAAATAAATATTCTTAGAATATTTTATTTCATGCGTGAATTGGAATATTTGTATACTAAACGCATTTTATTTAAAGGATGTTTTTGGATGTTTTCTAAACATCTTTAAAATGTCTCTTCCTTGGAAGTTTATGGTACTGTATAAATATTTTTGAAAACATTCCTGTACATTCTACGAACTTCTCATACGCAGTATCCCTCCCTCTTTCCCCTCCCTTTCTTTTTTCTCTCCTCCCTCTCTATTATAAAAATATATAGATAGATCTAAATAGAGAAAATCCCACAGCTACATGGAAAAGTTTGAAAGAAGTAATAAGAGATGAATCAATTGGTTTAAAGAAGGTAGAGAATATAGATTTTGAAATATTAGATAACATTGAAGGATTCAATATAACTGATAAATTTAATATATATTACATATAGAGTATTAGTAATGTAGTAAATTTGATAAATGGAGATATTAAATCTAATAATACGTTAATAAAAAAGTTATTTATTCAAGGTGTCCGAGAAATCGTTTGCAATTTCGCCAAATGATTCGAGACTCAAACAGAAGGAAAAAAGAAATTAACCAATTATATAAATTATTACAAAATTATATAATCATAAATAAAAATAATATCCGGAAATAAGTCGTTTTCGAGTTATAATCACTTATATATATATATGTGTGTGTGTGTGTGTGTGTGTGTGTGTGTGTATGTGTGTGTGTGTGTGTGTGTGTGTGTGTGTGTGTGTGTGTGTGTGTA
>NW_012130114.1:620636-629406 GCF_000143395.1 Atta cephalotes | reverse complement strand
TGTGTGTGTGTGTGTTAAAAAAAATTGTAATTTATTTTTCATATTAACAATCATAATTTATATCTTAGCTTTAAATTTATTCGTAGTTTTAATGTAAAAGTGGTTATGTATCTTGGAAATGACTTATTTCTGGAGTTATGTTTATTTGTAGCTTTTTTTCTTTTTAGATCCCGGATCACTTCCTCAAGTATTGCGGGCAATTTTTCGGACACCCTGTATAATTGTAATAATAGGGGACCAATAACTTTGAAATGATATACATTTTGAAATGGTTACAGTAGAATAGTTAAAGGAAATTGTTATTACCAAAAAAGAAAGATACGGATGAGGGAATAACTAGTGACATTTTAAAAGCAGCGTTTTATAATAAAGAATGAATTTGTTGATATAATAAATAGCTCCTTAAGGGAAGATTGCTGCCCAGAAGAGTGGAAAACATCTACGATTATTCCGATTCCAAAAATAGAAAAAGCTAAAAAAGCGAGTGAGGTATAGGTCTATTAATATACCAATTTGAGAAAGTATTAGAGACAGTTGTGAAAAGACAAATAGAAGAATTTTTGGGAAACAATGATATTATAACAGAACATCAATCAGATTTTAAAAAACAATACTCCTGTGAAATAGTGATCCAACCATTACAGATAAATGGAAAGTGATAGTTAGTGAAAGAAAAAGGTAAGAGTAATTTTTATGGATCTTAAACGAGCATTTGAAACAATAGATAGAGAAAGATTATTAGGGAAATTATATCTGTATGGAATTAGAAGCATGGTTTTAAAATGGTTAAGATCATATCTAGAAAACAGAATACAGCAGTCCAATTCAATAATAAAGTTATTGTCAAAGTATTGAGTATGGAGTATCACAGAGATCTATTTTAAATCCGTTTATGATTTATATAAATGATATAGTCAAAATTTGTCCAGAAGAATGCAGTATAAAAATGTTTGCAGATGATACGCTAATGTAACGGAGAGAATAATGCGGAATTAAAGAATAAAATGAACATGATATTTAGCATAATAGAAGAATGAATAAACTAAAATTAGATGCAGGAAAAATAAAAATTTATGATAGAAGTTGGCACTTTATCGATGCGTGCGAGTTCGCGCGATATGCGGATAAAAAAAAGGTACGTTTTCTCTAATTACGTCTTCACGCAAACGAGTAAGTCATTAAATACGAAATTGGGCGCCGCTCGAGGCCGCATCAATTCATCAAATCGCAAGTTTAAAACACCTACAATCTTTCATGACAACGTGAATTTAGGATTCGAAGGACCGTGGCTTGCGCGAGGATCGACTAACTCGATTCTTTGGGGGGCGGAGAGGGAATTTAAACATGGAAGGAATGACAATTGTCAAGCAATGGAATTAATACACTCGATAAAAAGAGAACGAATAATTGTATTTCATAGCAGCAGTGGTGATATGTGATACAGAGAAAAATAGAACGCAAAAATCAAAAAAGAAAAAAAATAAAGAGAACAGAGATATAAATAAATGCAAGACGAAGTTCGCTATCGCAATTCGAACACATAACATGTTACGCGGATGAGCCAGCCGACAACCGGCACCAATTTCACACCGTGTCGTGAAGATCTACGGCGCGGACACATATTCGCAAACGATCGTCCCACAATACGATATATTGTTCCCTCTCACGCTCCGCGGTCTCCAGGAGGCTCTTTCCATACGCTACGCTCAATTCTTAATATCCACCCGTAACTCAAGGGTAACGCTCAATTCTTAATATCCATTTTCTCACGCTTGAGACTGGCTAAGCTATCAACGACACCAAGAAATGCGCCTCATTTTCAGGACGTATGTGAACACGAAAGCGTGGCGATCATAGAGTGTGAGTACGACTTTCCCCAGGCTGCACGCGGCTTCACAAATAACAAACAATCTCACTGAGATCTAGATCGTCGCCTACACAGCAGCTCTTTCCTCGGAAACGTCCTTTTGATCGCGTGCCTTCGCATCGCCGGATCGCCGAAAAGAGTGCGAACTGAATCGCGATCGATACGTGATTAATTCGCGTTCCCCCCCCCCCCATCCCGAGGAGTGTGTAGAGCCATCGCGCCATATCCAAGAAGAAGGACTCGCACGCAGGGTTGAGTCATGACCCCGTGAAATGCTTGGCCGATGCTCTCCGGCAGCGATATTGGTTGCGGATTTGCTGCGCGACAGTGAGAAGCCTGCCGCAGTATTCTGATATGTTCTGGTATGTATGACCGATGACTCCCCTGGCCTTCCTCAGGATGGTCGTTTCGTCGCATCGATCCTCCACATTTTCAGGGCGTTCTCGTGCTCCCAAATTGCGGATTGCTCATGTTTCCAGTGTGTCGGCCCTACTCGCTATCGGCGACCGTTCGTCTGGCGCTTTCCTCTTGACCTGCGATCACTCCAAAAATTCAACCGGAATTATAATATTGTCTTATGTGATAAATGTGGCCTCCTGGAGGATCTCGATCATTCGCCAACTCTTTTCAGCCCTACTTTACACGCGCTTTGTGACAACGGAAGAACGCTGCGACGGCAAAGTATAAGGAAAAAGCTGAGCAGTAATATTACGCTAAAATGTTTGGATGGAGCTGTATAATAATAGAACAGATAGAAACAATGAAGTAGGAATAGTCATTGATGATAGACTTCGATTTAAAGATCACTATGATTATATGCTAAAGAAAATTGGAAAAAATCGAGTTTTTTAATAGAATAGGTAATTTTATATCGATTTATACTGGATGTATTGTATATAAAATAATCATAGCATCTTACTTTGAATATTATACAACGCTCTTAATTGATATGGGAGAAACACAGCTGAGCAAATTGCAGAAGGTGCAAAACCGAACTATGAGATAAAATTCCACAAAACAAAAAATGCACATAAGAATATATTTTATGAAGAAGTGAAAACGTAAACGCCTTACCATATGAAATGAAGCAATAAAACTTGAGCTATTTAAAAGAGTATTAAAAGAATATATGTTGGGCAAAAATGCCCAACATATTTATTCAATTTATTCAAAGCTCAAAGAGCTGCAATTTTGTTAAAAAATGAAATTTAAATTAAAAAAAAGATTTTAAAGCTTGAAATCTATACTTTCGAATGGTTATTTTTTGAATTTATGTGAATTTTATAATTTTTACATATAGAAAACTATAAGTTAAACAAAATGAAAAATTTTTTCTTCACTTTGTAAGCCTGTCATATCCAAGAAAAATTTGCAAAATTTTTTTAATTTCTAATGTAAAAGCTTAATTTACCCTATAAAATCATTTTTTAAAAATGTCCCTACAATTTTTTGTTACTAAGTTATTGCAAATTAAGTAAAAAGAATACTTTGACTACTCATAACTCCGTCAAAACCGTCACAATTTAAAAAATAGATTCTTAAATAGATTCTTAAATTCTACTATCCGATAGAATAAGATTTATATTTTACTTATTTTTAATAAAAATAGCAGCTGTTTGAATTTTGAATAATAAATTGGGCAGCGAATTTTTGTACTCACCCAATAATATTTAATGTTACTTACAATTAAATTTAGAGAGAAGATTATATATTATTTGTTTTGTGTTCTGTATTTTAAAATAGCGGAGAAAGCTAGTAAAGATTCATTCGTTCATTCTCTCTCTCTCTCTCTCCCTTCCTCTCCCCTCCCCCCTCGCCTCCTCTATCGCGTTGAGATGTCGAGAGAAGGCAGAACAACGGCGAAATCTACAGACGACAGTGAGGGCCACGTAAACATAAACAAGAGATCAGCTATTAGGAAATCTGATATATCTAATATATCGAATATGTCAGATGTGTCCGAAAAGAGCATTTCTAGGGAATGTGAAAATAAAGAGAATTAATAATAAATGAATTAAAAGAAACAATAGAAAGACATCATGATCGCTAAATTCTTGTTATGTTATAAAAAAACAGCGGATAAAAGAGCACGGCTTTCCAGATTTGTAGGGAGTTTCTTGAAATGACGATAACATTGAAATGTTTGTTAGAGAATACAACGGTGAAGCAGATAAAGTTAAATCGGCAGTACATGAAATTCTTAATGATTACAACAGCACTGAAATCTCAGAAATAATTAAGATGAAAAAGATTGACAATATATATAATATATTACCAAGACGTCTGCTCCATATGCATCAATAGCAAATAAAAAAATACTGGAGGTGTCTCGACAGGACCCTAAGAGTGCCAGACTCCACTTTAAAATAATATTAGATGAAAAGCATATGGAAAAGTATAATTTGTCGCTAGAAATCAGGACTATGTATAAAGCCTTGAGGTCTTCTGATTGCATTGAAAATTAATAAGGTTTCAAATACAAGGAGAAATGGTATTAAAATAGAAGCCATTGCACCGAATTTAGAAAAAATAAAAGTGCATAAAAGTGCACCTTAATTTTGTAAAGATGGGTTTGAAGGTTGTAAAGAACGACAATTATAATTCAAGATTAATTGTACATGGAATCTTGGTGGAACTAACACCTGAAGAAATAAGAGAAGACATTATAGCACAGAATTTTACTGCTCATATAAATGCAGAACTGAAAGTCATATATATTTATAAACCTAAAATAATAAATTTACAAGCTGCGCCTTGGAAATTTCTTCTGAAGTACCAGGTGTATAAGCTTAAATCCGCTGTTTGCTCATAGGTGGCATTAGTGAGTACAAAGCTACTCTGGGCACACAACACACTTTTTTTTATGTGTTTGATATCTGTCAACATTAACCAGTACGTCATCAGCAATTTCATACAATATACATTTTTTTTTCGTAATCATGTCTAGTTTTTTGTTAAAAAAAAAAAGCATATGCGGGAAGCTTTGCTTTTTTGTTTCAATTTGAAGAAATCGGCTGCCGAATCGCATCGAATGCTTGTGGAGGCGACAATGCTTTATCGGAAACAACGTGCAGAGATTGGTTTCGCCGGTTCAATGACGACAATTTTGACCTGAGTGATAAGAAGTGTGAAAATCGGCCCAGGAAGGTTGAAGACTGTCAATTGCAGGCTCTTTTGGACGAGGACGATACCCATCGCAAAAAATGTTTGCCGAGCAATTGGGTGTTTCTCAAGCAGCCATTTCCATGCGGCTACATGCCTTGGGAAAGGTTCAAAAGATCAGAAAAGATCAGAGTGCCGTATGAACTAAACGATAAGCAGATGGAGCGACGCCAAAACACATGCCAAATTCTGTTTGTCGGACAAAAAAGAAAGTCGTTCCTGCATCGGATTGTGACAGGCGATGAAAAGTGAATCTATTTTCAGAATCCTAAACGCAAGAAATCTTGGATTGATCCCGTCCAACCATCAACATCTTCCTCAAGACCAAATCGCTTCGGACGGAAAACGATGCTGTGCGTTTGGTGGGATCACGAGGGTGTCATCTACTACGAGTTGTTAAAACCTGGTGAAACTGTTAATGCTCACCGCTACCAATAACTGATTAAATTGCACCGTGCTCTGCGTGAAAAAAGGCTGCTTTATCGGAAAAGACATGACAAGCTGATTTTCCTCCACGACAACGCACCATCGCACATGTCAACAATGTCCAAAACTACTTAGAGACACAACAGGGAAGTGCTATCCCATTCCGCTTACTCACCAGACCTGGCACCTTTTGACTATTACTTGTTTTCGTCGATGGGCCACGCGCTCGCTGAGCGGCACTTCGATTCTTACGAAGATGTCCGAAAATGGCTTGATGAGTGGTTTGCCTCGAAAGATGAGGAATTTTTTTGGCGTGGTATACACAAATTGCCCGAAAGATGGGAAAAATGTATAGTTAGCGAGGACAAGTATTTTGAATAAATTTGCTTCCTAGGAAAAAAAAATATGTTTTTCTGACTAAAAAACAGCGGATTTAAGTTTATACACCTGGACGTACATAAGCATTTTATTGACAGTGGTCGAATATATCTGAGGCACTCGACATGTATATTTACAGATCATAAAAGAATACTGCAATGTTATAAGTGCTTAATGTTTGGTTATTAACAATGAGTCTAATATTTTAAGATTTTTCAATTAAAGCTATGTTATACTAACGAATGCTCTGTTATAACAGAATGACTGGATGAATGTACTTTCTTATTAATATATTTATTCTCGTGTTGAGTTTTCTCCTAGTCTGTCACACATAAAAAGCGTCGCAATCATTACATAAAATCTTATACACTACGTTATTATTGTGTAAAAAATTCTTTCCTGTCTTTATGTACTTTAATAAATTTGAACTTGTTGCATCTATAACCCACATTATAGACTACTTTATTAATCATATATATGGCGAATTGTGTAACACCATGGATAAATGGAAGCACAAAGAATTTTTTCATATTACTATTTTCATGATCATAGCTTTGCAAATTTCTGTGTGCAAATCTTGGTGAGAGAAACTTTTTGAGTTGATCTATTTAAATATCATTTCTAATGGATATCCATTATTTAGAAGTACTTCAACCATTTTCAAATTTTTCTAATAGAATTTTGATTGTAAAAGTAAAATTGATCGATTAAGCAGATACCCTCATATATTATATATGATACCCATCTTGTGACATCGTGGTTAGACAAATAAGATAGGTACCTCCTCAAGTAAATCTTTTTTTGAAACCAATTCACATTTATGTATTATATCATCCTCTACTATCAGAAAAAGAGCAAGAAAACTTATTCTTTGATTTTCTTCTATAGTGAATTATAATCGTTTATGTATGTTATTAAAAGTTTTATGAATAGATGATCAAATTAAATGAAGCAGCCATGATTATGTCGTCCATATATTGGAAATAAAAGCTGACAGCAATATATTAGTACTCAGCATATTCAGAGTCTTCTCCTCAAGATCCCGACTAAGTCAATCACAATAGGCGAGGATATTCCATCGGAATCCCATACGTCTGTTTGTATATAACATTCTTAAATTTAAAATAGGTGGCAGACAAAACTCGAGAGCCTTCATAAATTCGGTCTTAGGAATGAAATATTATTGAAATATTATTTTCTATATATTGCCACCATTTATTAATGCTGTCGATTACGAGATCTTGAAGGATCATTAATAAATAAAGATGTAATATCCAATAAAATTAAGATGTCAAACTCATTGATTCTCTTTCCTCTTTCAGAAAGTTGCTTGAAAAGATCGAAATTGTTAGGTGCCTCCTAGCTAACTCGTTCCCCTAACTGCTCCCCTAGGATTATTCTGTAGTATATTTTTAGTAATTATCTTATGCAAGAGTACAGCCAAGGAGTACAATGCTGTGTTAAAGGACGAGATAATAATTCTGAGCGGATGATTATCTTTGTCAATTTTGCAAAGAAATAAGAAATGCCAAAGAAAGACAGGAAGCGAAGGAACGAAGAGATAATTGTGTACTTTTTGAAATGTAATCACTATCCAATCATTTTTTTAACATGGCACTCAAGTTTCTTCCAATGTTTTAATGGGATCCTTCTTAACTACGGTATATGTATTCTATTCTGCAATGATTCCTCCATTTTTTTGTATTCATTTCTATCTAATGCAATCGTGATGTTCTCTTTGTCTGCACGGGTGAATATGACGTTAGAATTCATTTTATAAAATGATGTCGCTGTTTTATATAATGATAAAATTTCCCTCTCAATGTTTGTGTTATAATTATTAACCGTGAAATCACCAAGTTTGGGAACAACTGCTGCTCGAATCTTGCTTTTATAAGTATCATTAAAATTCTGATTATTATTTTCATTTTAGCCTACCTCACTGTTAATTCTGGAACAACAGCGAAATTCTAGATGTTATGAATCTCACCTTTTCAATATTCTTCTTTTGATATAGCCAATTAAATTTCTCTTTGTGCAAGACTTGCCTCAAACGAAAATTATTAAAGATAGTATGGTGTTTTCTAAATGTCTCTCCAAATATATAAAGGACTTTATATAAGCGACATTATGGTACTTTATCTTTATTTAACTTCAAATTATTATAAAAATTAATTCAATATGTATAATTCTGCGACACTTTTAATAATAGTCATAATTCTTGTTAACCGTTTAATAGCTTTACACCACGTGGATGTTACATACATCTTTCGTATATACCATTTTTTAGACTAAAAATAATGTTACCACTAAGTTATTGACTAGACTTTCTTTTCTGATTACATTGACTATCCTTTCTCGCTGTTAATCGAAGAATTGGTTTGGATCTACAATTTGTATACATTTTTTATAATTTGACTCAATATATAACATGGTTGAATTTGTAACACATATTGTGATTGTGGATTGATTCGATTAATAATTTTTTACTGTTATCGAAATTAATTTCTAAGTTTTTAATATGTCTATATAAATTATTGTTTAGGGGTTTTTATTTCATTTATAAACACGGCTGATGAGAACATAGTATGGTCGAAACGTTCCGTGAAATTATAACAAAAGAATAATAAAGTTTATTGTTTACACCTTTCAGAGCTAGTTTATTGAAATGACTTGATAGAAACCTTCCTCATTTTATTTGAAATTTATACGAGCGAATTATCTAATATATTTTCTATTGTAATTATCTAATATACTATATTTGTAAGCATTCGAACCGCGCGCGTTTTCCGGATTTATAAACTCAATTAAACTATGTACAAATATGGCAAATATGTGTGTGTGTGTGTGTGTGTGTGTGTGTGTGTGTGTGTGTGTGTGTGTGTGTGTGTGTGTGTGTGTGTGTGTGTGTGTGTGTGTGTGTGTGTGTGTGTGTGT
>NW_012130114.1:608671-620534 GCF_000143395.1 Atta cephalotes | reverse complement strand
GAGAGAGAGAGAGAAGAGACCTATAACAGAGATAAATATTAACGTTCAATTTGAAAATGCTATCTGTTCCAGTACTTTCTTTGTTTTATATAACACTCTGCAGCCAAAGACACGCATTATCCTGGACATCGTGCCAGGAAGTGGTACTGAATTTTAATCAGATAACCTAAAATTTCCGTATACTTAAATTTTGATTACTGTTTAAATTGTCATTTTTTCGTTCAATTTGTTTCATATGACTCTGATATTAATTAATTTTTAATTCTCTATCTTATTTTGAATCCTATTACTGATTTTTTATGAATTTAATTTTATTAAATATTAGGATGGAGTAAATATTAATAGATTTTAGAGCAAGTTACAACACTGTTAATTAATACCTCGTGATTAGTTTTAGAATGTAAAAAGAAAAGTTTTTAATGAAAATGATCAAGAAGAACGGTTTGCATTATGTATGGTGAGTCTATGAAGATAATGGATAATTCCTGGCGAGGAGTGGGTGTAATGTATTGTGTAAACAATAGGCTCACATGAAATGCGTAAAAGATAACACTACCTGATTTGTATTTATCATACTTTATTTGTATTTATCATTCTGATGATGAATAGTCGTGATTGTTTAATAAGTTTATTAAATCGAAAATCGATTAATATAATAAAAATACTATGCTATGATTTTTCTTCATTCAAATAATAATAATATAATGTTACATGTTTAAATACCAATGTTTTTTGCTTTTTAAAGAGGTTTATGCGATATTTTTGTTAATAAATCAGTTTATTAAATCAAAGTCTGATTAATATAATAAGAACTATATGTTGTGATTATGTTTCTAAATAATACATAATATGATATTACATAATACGTAATATAATGTTACTAGCTATATTTAATGAATAATCGATGTACCATAATCTTTTTTGTTATAAGCAAATAATTGTTTTGTATATAATCACATCATTTAATTAACCTCAAATAAAAAATCCTATAAAATAAAAATATCTAGTAAGATTAAATATAAAATATCTAGTAATATCTAGTAATATTAATGTACATCTCATATGTTAATAATTATCCCTGGATTGTTTAGTCTTGCCTCAAATACGAGGCAAAAATTAACATGACACTCTTTCCAAAAATAATGTCTTGCCGAAAACTCATTATTGATTTAAAAAAAAATCCTTATTTAACTATTCAATAATTAATCATATTACCACTTACAAAAAGCAATAATATATCCAAATAATATCTGAATTCGAAATTACAGTTGCTTTTTCAAAGTGTTAATTATAGCCCGGGTCTTCTCTACTAATTCATTGAATTACTCAACACATTGAATTACTTAAGTATTAAAGATCCAGCTTCAACCGGTATAATTAATTTCTAGTTTATATTGTATTCTCCCATGTATGGTCTAAAAATAAAATTCTTATTATTCATAATTGTTCAATAAAACTGCGTTCGAAAATATCACCCGAATACCTCTCCCCCCCCCCCCCGTGTATCATCTTATCCTTGTTTAACATTGGGTGAACAATAAGAATAAAATGATACACGGGGACACACAGGATGTTTCCGAATACAACCTTACTAGTGAATTTGCTCACTTTTGTAATTTTCATCTCATTTCAAGATACACAATCTCCCTTAAGGGGATTCTAAAGCCGTCTGTATTACTGACTAAATCGTAATTCTTGTAATAATTACTTTTTTCCTCTTTTACAGATTTGCAAAAAAAAGACCTTCTTTTTGACTGAACTTTTGCACAATTCGTCTTTCTTCCTCTTCTTTTTTCTTGAAGAGAAAAGGAAGATGAATTGGTGCAAAAGTTCAGTAAAAAACAGGTCTAATGTGTCGCTCTGTCCCGCGAACCGAGATATTAAGCATTAAAAGTTGACGACTATTGAATTAGGAAATCTATCAACCATAAAGTATTGTGATGCAAGCATCCGCTGCGATTACATTTTCATACTCTATTATGTATTTTAAGTACTTTTCTTGTAAAAAAGAGCACGACATTTGAACTAAATAATCAAATTAAGTGCAATAGAATCGACGAGATATACTATTAAAAACAGTCGACAAACGTGAATATTAATGGGATAATTGAAGAACGATGACATTACAGAGGAAAAAAGGAATTGTTACAATTAATAAAAATTTACGATTATTAACATACTTCGATAATTTAATACTAAATCCGTGATTTTTTATTATATAAATCGAGTATTAAGTTTTAAACATATGAGGGTGAATTAAATATAAACTGAATTTATTTTTTTTAAATTTATTGAAGCACTATAAAAATACGTACAAAGTTATTTCTCTACATAATCCCCTTAAATCCAATTGTTCCATCTTTTAATAAATCTTTACCTGTTGAATAAATAGCAAGATTACCCAATTACATGCGCGGATTTCCAGATTTATCTAACAGGTAAAATTTTTCAAAAGATGGAATAATCGGTCCTTAGAAACAATTTTTCTCAATAGGATTAGATAGTATTTTTATTCCGCTATCGTAAAATAAAGGTTGTGACACCAGTCAATTACGCAAGAATGCTTCGACAGCAATATTATCATTAATCCTCCAAGTGCTTCTTTTAGTAGTCCAAACGATAATCACAGGGCGAATCCGGAGAATATTCCAGTGTAGTCCAGAAAAAATTCTCAATTTTTTGTCAAGTTTGGACAATTATATAGAGCCGGGCATTGTTGTGTAGCAGGATAAATCTCGTATTGGAAATTCGCATCTTTTCCGAAGATATGCGAGTTTTGTTTCGTTCAAAAGTTGGCAGTAGTATGCGGCGTTCACAATACAATGTTCATGGAGAAACTCAATGTACAAAATTCCTTTGAAATAAAAAAATACAGTTGCAGAAACTTTTCCTGAGCTGAAACTGACATCGATGAGCTTTATTTTCAACTACTTCTCGTCTTTCTAAAAATTGTTAGTGCCACGCGTATACTTGAGTCTTCTTAAGATGTTGTTCCCGAATTGTGCCTTAAACTTTCTCAAAATTTTGAACAGTTTTACATCCTCTATCGTAAGAAATTTGATAATAATCCTTGATAATAACTATTAAAGCTCAAAAAAATCTGTGCCCACATTTATTTAAAAAATAATGTAGTATACAAAATCAATTGTAAAGATTGTTATGCGCCTTATATTGGTCAAACAGGAAGACAACTTAAGACGAGAATTACAGAACACCGTAACTATATAAACTGGAAAACTTTCAATTTTTCGGTAATAACCGAACATAGATTATAATTCAAACATGAATTTGATTGGGATAACATTTTAATTATAGATGAAGAACCGTGCTATAGTAAAAAAGTAAACGTTTAAATGATTGTAAACGTTAAAATGAAATTTTTGAAATGATTAATATTAAAAAACAGAAAAATAGTTTAAATCTACAGACAGATATTATAGATCTTCATAAATCATATTTACCAATAATAAATACTGTATGACTTTGCATCACCGGTACTGCGTAAATTCTGCTAGTCTTTGTTTAATCGTCGCTTATCTTTTGTAACGTTCACATGTATTAGTCTGACCATCTTGTTTGTTAAATTATGCGATTGATTCTTTTTACATAAAAGAATGTTGTTAATCATCACTGGACATATGTTTTAACATTATCATATTTTGTTACTTCTTTGGTGAATTTTATTTTGATTGACGTTTGTATAAATTAGTTTGAATTGTTCTTAATTTTCTCATATTCACAGATTCATTGAAATTTTAACATTCAGTCGATCAGCTATTTGGGAACAATTTCTATTTGTCAACGTATTATACAATCCATCGGAGATCGTTAATTTATCTTTACTTGGTATTATCATTTCACTCATCTGCGGGTTGCTAATGTAAATTTGAAGATGGCTCGATCAAGAAGCCGAAACATATAATTATTGTTTGATTAAATCATCGAGATAGTTTGTTGTTCTATTTTATATGTTATATCATCAAGATTTTTAGAGAAATGATATCGAGAATCTGTATTATATATATATGTTTTTATATTCAATTTTTATTTATTTTTGACTCTTATATGCTCTTTACTTAGGTTTATTTTTATTTGATAACAATCTTTAATATAATTTTAGATTTGATAATAACCTATTGCACAATGGACGAGAGTATCTCTTGTTCTGACATAGTGATATTGACTAAAGGAATGGTAGTATGGATCCCTAACTATAACGCTTAGAAGCCTCTCTTTGTTCACCTCACAGCATGTACAAAACTAAATCCGGTTTATATTTGATTCATCCCTTGTATATAAGAGAAATCGGGACACCATGGGTCATCGATTGTTTAACATAATCTAGAATTTAAATTAATACTACTGGTACGACTATTACTTCGTATTATGCCCATACTTTTTATCTGGGTGGCAGTGATTAAATTCCATTGCATCGAGAAACATCGATCGTTAATGGTTTTCGTGATGCAATAGTAACTCTTTAACCGCATAAAAATGTTTTAATATTGTTTTTGCAGTAGAACATTCATGTATGAGGAAGATGCAAGTTTTTTGCGCATCTTTTCTCATTTTACTACTTTACAAGTAATAATCTAACATTTATTTTTTATTAAATGTTTAATTAAATGTAAAATTGAGATATCATGTGCTATACATTAAATATTTAAGATGAAATAGGACAATACAGAAAGTACTATATGTATTCAAAGGGCAGTTTAATCTTCTAATTAATTTTATTTTCTCATAATAAATTTTTTATCTTATATCAATGATTATTTCTCATTTATTTTCTTATAATTTTCTATTGTGTTATTTAATTAGTTGTAATTATATTTTATTAGTGACATATTAGTGACTATGCTAAGAATATGTAAGTAATTGAAAATACTTTTCAATTTTTGTCACCATTACTTCATCCTATTATTTTGTGTATGACTTATAGTACCTCGGGGATGAGACACCATGGGTCATTTTTAAAAAAATATATTTGTATTTTTTTCTTAAAACTAATAAATATTTACTAAATATATTTATTAAATTTTAAAATGCATTGTGCTTTAATTATTAAAAAAAAAGACACAAAAATTTTTATATTTAGATACTTTTAAGAGTTTGAATTTTTGTGACTTATGGTGTCCCGGTCTCTCCTATACATGTCTACAAAACTAATAAATCATGGAATTAATACCATATTATTAGTTTTTATTTTTCTTACTTTTCTTCTTCTTACTTTTAATCACTTAAATTTTAACAGTTACGCTAACTTCCATAAGTGCCGATCATCTTTATAGATAATACCTTGTTAGTGATAATAGTAAAAAATTAGAATAATTACTTAGAATGATTCTTCCTTCTCACCTCTCCTAAAATTTTAATATTGGTTTACAAACACAAATTCACTATCTTAAAAACACAAATTCACTGCTTTAAACATACAAATTCTTTGCATTAGCAGTGTTTGAAGCAGTTTTTAAAGCAGAGAATTTTGGTTTTTAATGTGGTTCTTTAGTGTCGAAAATTTGAGATGCCTCACAGGACCCATCCAAAATTACAAATATCTGTATAATTTGAATAAAATATTAAAGTATTTAATGTATTTTAATGAAATAGTAGAACATACAATAATAAATCAAAAGCTACATCTTCATTGAACGAAAACAAGATGAGATTATAGCCGGTATTCATAGTCGAATCTTATATTTAAGATCGTCTTAAGTATAGTCTTAAGAAGTTACGAACCAATCAGAGAACCGTATTAGCGTCTTAAGACATTACTTAAGACAGTCTTGAAATAAGAATGGACTATAAATATCGCTTTATTGTCTGCTTTTTAAGGTTAAATTTATATGCAAATTTATATATACATAAATATCTTTCCAGAATGGCCGTTGCCCTATTACTTTTTTATCACCATTAAAAATCG
The DNA here is from genome assembly GCF_000143395.1 of Atta cephalotes. Classification (NCBI taxonomy): domain Eukaryota; kingdom Metazoa; phylum Arthropoda; class Insecta; order Hymenoptera; family Formicidae; genus Atta; species Atta cephalotes. The sequence continues at coordinate 614,611 of NW_012130114.1, read as the reverse complement.
TAATTTTTAAAACTCGTTTTTTTATTATCTCATTTTTGAGAAAAATCTATGGTAAGATTCGTACAGTTAGTTAAAGAAGTATCTGCGAGCCTTATCTATCACTAAGTAAAAGGTTACATTTTCATTTTTTCTCTTTTATTATTTCATTAACCTACCATAGAATTTTGCATATGTCAATTTCGGTATTTCAACTTCATTATATAAAAAAATTAGACATTTCTATAATAAATCGATTTATTAAAGAACCATCTTAAAGCAGTGAATTTTAGTGTTTTTAAAGTACTAGAATTTGAGTTTGTAAAACAATGATTTTTTTGGTAATTATTTAGAATAACTCCCACTCTTTAAATCTTAATAAAAATAAACTTATTCGATATGTTTTCACTCAAAAAAATCACGAAAGAATCTGAAAAAAAACACGGCAATCAGTCTCGTGAATCAAGTTATTAAGCGTTAAATTTGGAGACTTTAGAGATTAAGATATCTATTATCCTGATACAATACAGCACTATGTATATGTTCTGCATTAATTACACAAATCATTGCTTTAAAAACACAAATTCACTTAATGCAAAGAATTTGTGTGCTTAAAGCAATGAATTTTTTTTTATAAAGCAGTGAATTTGTGTTTATAAAGCACAATGAATTTGTAAAGTAGTGAATTTGCGTTTTTAAAGTAGTGAATTTGTGTTTTTAAAGCAGTGAATTTGTATTTTTAAAGCAGTAAATTTATTTTAAAGCAGAGAATTTGTATTTTTAAAGCAGTGAATTTGTGTAATTAACACAAAACGTATAGTGTTATGTTGAGTTGGGATGACAGATATCTTAATCTCTAAAATCTCCAACTTTAATGCTTAGTAACTCGATTTACGAGGCCGACCGTCGTGTTTTTGCCAAAGTTTTTCGTTTTGAAAACATGTCGAATAAGTGTATTTTTATTAAGATTTAAGGTGAGTGGGAGGAAGGGATTATTCTAAATAATTACCATTTTTTTTTAAAGGTAACGACAATATGCTCCCATTACACTGCATGACAGATTTCTTAACTTCAATAATCGACTTTAACGCTTAATATCTCGATTCGCGGGATTGAGCGATACTTTTTTCTGCCAGATTCGTTCACTTCGTACAAAAACGCGTCGAATAAGCCTAATCATTTCACTGAAATCAACGATCAATTTCGATTTGAAATCGGTGAGAAAGCTGCCTTCTTCAATTATCCCCAATTTTTGAGCTACGGAGATTGAACTGTATAATTATCACTTTTTCCAACAGATTTGACTTCTAAGGATACGTCAACGCGATGCTACAAACGCTTTGAAGTGTTTTTTAATTGGTCAGTTCGTAAAATTCTTTCTCCTAACTGGTCCATCAAATGCTTCAAAGCATTTGTAGTGTATGTATTTATTTGTGACCACAGTCTAAGTAGCAATTAATAATTGTTTAACAGTAGGATATGACCAACCTTTAGATGTATGAATTTTGTGATTAGATAGCTTAATCAAATGGTTTATTGGAGTACACATTCTTTGCTTCGTATAGAATAGATATAGTTGCCGTAGAACAAACATTATTTTTAAAACGCTATTTCATACAAGATATTGAAGCACTTTAAAACCAAATCAACGGCGATATTCAAAAACAAACCGGGAAGAGCAAAATACACAAGCAAAAATATTGGTTATACTGCACCGCAACAGAGAAACAGACTGAGAATAAAGAGGATTAAATAGAGCGGAATATGATGTAAAAATACAGGGAGAAATGTTTCCGCGAATGCGCAATAGGAGTTTGGACCCAAATTTGATTGGCTATTCCAGTATGTTACTGCTATTGGCTGCTTTTCAATTAGAACACAGAACATTAAAATATGTATTCATGATGTCGCTTGTCGCTCATTCAGCGACACATAAGTGATTTCATATGCTAACCTTATGGTGTTGTTCATATAAATGGACTAGCAGCGATAAATTTTTGATAATTATATTAATTTTGTTGTGTAAAGTGCTGCAAAGTCCAAAATATCATATCAAAAATAATATTACGATTGGACCTGTCAAATTGATGCAATTGTACACAACAAAAATAAAATGAAACTACGACAAAATAGACTAATAGTATATATGCATTAATGAATGTACAAATTTAAAAAGAAAATATAAAAAAAAAGATTTTTCTTTATTTGAAAGATGACGTGAATATAGATTGGAAAAAATTATTAAATTATCAACAAATCAGTGCACATAACCAATCATGTGCACTGAACTATATATACACTGGAATGGGCATTGAGGAAAATTGGCCGCAATTGATCAGCCGCCATTTTAATTGGGATGATATTTCAGCGAGAAACGTTTGCTGCGCGCGCTGCGATCGATATATCGATATACTATCGATGTATAGAAATCTATATGGACATGAATGGTATATAAATAAAAATAATGTTACTTCAATTTTATTAGTTTCATTCAATAAAAATTTGTTCATTCATAAAAAATTCAAAAAATTGAATTACATTCAATAAAATAACATTAATAATACTTTTCATATCCTATATCGTTAACACATGTGCAGAAATTGATACATTCACAAAAATTCACAAAAATTCTTTGGGAGTACAAATTAGTTTGATCCTTTTCTCTAAAGACTGGCTCCAGCTGTTGTGAATGGTTCATAGTGATTTTGGCGGTTTCAGAGAGGAACATCTGCTAATAATATTCAGTTTGCTTTGAGTTTCATACAAAAACCTTGATTTTTACTGTGTTTGAAATATCGAATTTTGTGTTAACCAAGCAATATTTGCGGGAGGTTTTGATTTTCTACTTTAATTGGAAGAAAAGTGCGGCTGAAGCTCATCGAATGCTTGTCGAAGTTTATGGTGACACTGCTCCAACTGATAAATCATGTAGGGAATGGTTTCGACGTTTCAAGAATGGAGATTTCAGCGTTGAAGACAAGCCTCGCTCTGGACAGCCAAAAAAATTCGAAGACAAAGAATTAGAGGCATTACTCGAAGAAGATCAAAGTCAAACGCAAGAGGAATCTTACAGAATCATTGGGAGTAATCAACAAGTCGTTTCTGTACAATTAAGAGCCATGGGAATGATTCAAAAACAAGGGGGCTTTAAACCGAGAGACGTTGAAAGGCGATTTTTTACTTGAGAACAGCTGATTCAAAGACAACAGAGAAAAGATTTTTTGCATCGGATTGTGACTGAAGATGAGAAGTGGATATTTTACGACAACCCCAAGAAGAAAAAATACTACGCTAAGTCCGGTCAATCGTTGCCAACACCACGACCGAACATTCATGGTTCAAAGATCATGCTCTGTATCTGGTAGGACCAAAAGGGTCTTGTTTATTATGAGCTGCTGAAATCTGGCGATTCCATTACGGGCGATCGGTATTAGCTACAATTGATTTGTTTGAGCCGTGCATTGCGAGAAAAACGGCCGAAATACGAGCAAAGACATGATAAAGTTATTCTTCTTCATGTCAACGCTCGGCCTCATGTCGCTAAAGTCGTTAAAAAATATTTGGAAACGCTCAAATGAGATGTTTTATCGCACCCGCCGTATTCTCCGGACATTGCTCCTTCTGATTACTGGTTGTTCCAAAAGATGCAGCAAGTCACCGGTTCACTTCTTTCGCAGAAACCGAAAATTGGATCGCCTCCAAAGACGTCATTTTTTCGAGATGGAATTCGAAAATTGCCTGAGAGATGGGAAAAAGTAATAGGCAGCGATGGAATACTTTAATTGATCTGTTCATTCATTTTGTTTTGAAATAAATGCATTTTTGAACGGATCGAACTAATTTGTACTCCCAATATGAAATGAAATGCCCTTTTTACTTCTTTCCTCATTTCCTCACAGTACTTCATGTTCATGCTTTGCATATTTTACAATTATGCGATTTTATAATCTTTCAAATATAATTCCACATTACACATGATGACATATGCTTTTACTGACATATGCGTCTCACTAAAGAACACTAAACATAAGTGCACATGAGCCTGAAAGTTTCTGATTCGCTCTTATATTGACCAAATTAAAATGGCTAATTAATTGGTGCCACGATTTTCTATGCTTTACAGCAAAGATGCCCATTTCAGTGTATATATAGGGCTGTATTCGGAAACATCACTTGTTGGTGTATTTCGATGACTTCAGTTGAGAAGTAGTGGGGATATTATGTGCCTTTGCGTAATGAGTATTCCCGAATGGCTTCCGTGGCATCTCAATTCTACCTCACCGCTCACGTTTAACCCTAATCTCGAGCTAAACAATTCATTGGTGAAGAAAGACAGTGGAATGATTGTAAAGAGGAACGATGGCGGTATATGATTGTAAAAAGAAAGGAATATAAGTCGTTCCTTCCAAATTTCGAATTTCAATTGATCGATCATAAAACATGATGCATAAGAAAATCAACCAATCAGACTTTTTTAATTCATGGAAAGAAAGGAAATAAAGGACTTTGATTAGTTTATTTTCTTATGCCTCATGTGCTATGCAAGAGTGCTCCCCGCTTTTAGGGCTGCCGTACATAAAATTTCGCAACAGTGACCGTAAACTTAAGCCGATGAGCCAATTAGGATATTGCTTTAGATGTACGTAATGTAACAGAAATAAAAATAACAGTAAACTTATCCATAACTTCGTAATAAGGTGAATTTCAATCGATTGAAATCGCCTTATGTTAAATTTACTGCTATTTTTATTTCCTTTAGAGTAGATTTAAAGCAATATCTTAATTGGCTTATCGACTTAAGTTCTTAGTCTGGATCTACAATTGGTGATTTATGCCTTAAGCCATAAGAAATGACGAATTATAGTGCAAGGAGAATAATCAATTGCGATTCGTTCATTTCTTACGGCTTAAGGTTTAAAAATCTATTATACATCCGGACTTAAGATTACTGTTACAGAAATTTTGTCTGCGGCATCATTAAGGGCTGCTTTTATTCTATGAGCTATAGTATACGTTGCGTGCAGTGTGTGGAAATAATTGCCAAATATTTCATGGGCAGATAGAGCGGACTAAATTGAGTGGAAAAGCCCTCTATCATTTTGTAAGTTTTCCTAATAGTTAATGAGATATTAATCCTTAAAAATAATCAAATATTACTGCGAAGTGTATACGCCTACCGATCGCTTGGCGCGCGAGTCGTGGGGAGCGGGACTAGCCTGGCAAGCGCGCCGTCCGAACTATGAAGACAGTGTGCGCGGGGCGCTTGCCAGCCAATCCCCAACTTCCAAGGCCCGCGCACCAAGCGATCGGTAGACACTTTGCAGTAATAGGTCGGGCGAGCGCGCGTATTCGGCTATCTTTAAGGATTAATATCTCATTAACTATTGGGAAAATTTAAAAAAGGGTAGAGGATTTTTCGACTCAATTTAGTCCGTTCTACCTGACCTGAAATATTTGGCGATTATTTCCAGACACCCTGTATATTTCGGGTAAAATTTTCCTTGGAGAGGAAGTTTTGGAACGTAACTTAAATCTACGTACTCTAATGAAATTAGAAATAGCAGTTAACTTATCCATAAGGCGAATTTCAATCGGTTGACATTCGCCTTATTGCGAGGTTATGGATAAATTTATTATTATTTCCATTTCCGTTAGATTACATAATCTAAAGCAGCATCCTTATTGATTCATCGGCTTAAGTTTACACTTTATGCATACTGTTATAGAATTTTATCTGCGGCAGCCCTTAGGCCGGAATTAGACTATGCATTAAAGATTGAGATTAAAGATTAAAGATTGAAATTTCAATGAGGACAAAGAAGTTTTGGCTCTTTTTGTTTTGATTGCTCAAACTTCAATCTTTCAATTGTTATTCTTCAATGCGTAGTCTGATTCTAGCCTTAGGCTATATCCACACAAACTTATATATACGCATAAACGAATGCATAAAGAAATATCTACTAC
>NW_012130114.1:602240-608064 GCF_000143395.1 Atta cephalotes | reverse complement strand
TTTTTCTAAAAACGCACGTAAAATGTGATTGGATAATTTTCTTTATGCATACGTTTATGCAACTATGCAAGTTTGTTTGAATATACTTTTACAGTCTGTTGCGGAATTTTATGTACAGTAGCCTTAACGTATCATCACACGTCGTATACGCACTATAAAGCCAGCGGCATACGATGCTTATTTGATCGCTGGACTGCTAGCTGGGTTAGAATCTTGTCGCCGTATTGCGGTACTGTCAATAGCCTAGTTTCCAATGAGGGTTTAAATCAGAATGTAAGAATCAACCGACTACGAGCATTCCCTTGTTTGACAGGGAAATCTTCGACTATTGGTTAATTCTTGTATTTTGATCCAATTTAAACCCTCGGTGGAAATTAGTGCTAGATTCACACTGAATCCGACTAGGGTCCTCCCTGACAGCACAAAGTAGATTCTAAGTCAACTCTGAGTCGACTGTAACTTCTAGACGTCTGAAAAATGGACGTCCGTAAGTCGACTTTAGATGACTTGGAGACGTCTTTAAGCCATACAATGTCTTTAAGCCAATCAATGTCACTTTAAAGACGACTGTAAACCGACTTCAACTATTCTAGGCTGTGGTCCAATTCATGCTCACAACGCTCATGAACAGTATTCATCATTGTTTAATTATAGTTAAACAACAAGGACGAAATGATTCCACATTTAAGCTTTATGAGCGTAAATCGCAGACGTCCTAAAGTCGATATTGGAAGAACGTACAAAGTCTGTACAAAATCGACTTACAATCGACTCTAAAGGCCTGACTTAGCAAAATCAATTTACAATCGACGTTTGCGCTGTTAGGGAGGCCGTTAGGCTGTAGTCAAAGGCTGTAGTCAAGTCTCACGACAAATGCTTTGAAGCATTTAATGAATCAATTAGAAGAAAAAATTTTATAAATTGTCCAATTAAAAAACGCTTCACAGCATTTGCAGTATCGCGTTGACCGTACTTTTAGATATAACTCGTACTGAGAGAATCGCAATCGCTATCCCGATTTCTGATTGGTTCCACCATTTTTTCTAAGGATAGTCTTTTAGGATTCTAATTTTGGTATTATTATTTTTAAATCTTGATGTGTATACTGTCTCCAGAGAAAATCAATAATCGTTGTAATCAGTTTCAAACATTGTTATAGGAATCGTACTCCGTTTGAGGAATGACAGATATAAATATAGGTCGTCATTTTTTCTTTAGACGAACAATTATAACCTTTAAATATGCTCGGTTGCGCTCTGTTGTATCTAGGACTCTAGATCCGACGTGCGTCATACGACGCTCTGCAACCAATCAAAAAATAGGATTTTGCTTCGTATCATCAATACAAAATAAACTTCTGCTTTCTGATTGGTGCGTTACCTTCGTATAACACACGTCGGATCCAGTGTGAATCCAGCATAGGCCAGTTACTACGTTTACACGGCACGCTTTACTAAGTAACTCGAACGAAGCGGGTGCGGGGCGAATAATCTTCGTGATCTCGATGCTGTTGGCTAGTTATTCCAGTACATTTATTCCATTCTTCAGAGGAATAACTATGATTGGTCAATTTCATAACATCAATGTTATAACTTCGTCGTAAAGCGTGCCGTTTACATAAATCGCAAACACAGAACGCATTTGCGACAGCCAATCAGAAGTGCCAATAATACTAATAACAGCTTTTGATTGATTGTCGCAAATGCGTTTGCAAACTGCGTTCTGCGTTTGCGACTTATGTAGATGGTCCTTAACAGAGCTTATTATCGCAGCCAATACGATGGCAAGACTCTGATCCAGCTAATAAGCAGAAAAACAAGCATCGTGTGGTGCAGGCTTTACAGACCATGATATCCAGCCTGTAATATTGATGATAGCAGGTAGCGGCAGTAACACTAGCCGCACCACTAGCAGTATCAAGATCACGAATATTACTCGCCCCGCACCCGCTTCGTTCGAGTTACTTAGTTTTGTGTGCGACCTGATTTCAGGAATTTCTACCTTTTTCTTTCGTTCCGTCATCGTGCCCGTCCTAAGTGTTCACTCGTCTCCAGAAAATGTGGACGCGTTAATTATCTCGAGACGGGTTTATTAGTCACCTGAATGCGTGTGGTTTCCTCGTCGGTGGATGGACATCTCGATGTTCGCGTCGGTGATCGGTCACGACAGCCGGCGAAGACAACGTATGCCGGGATCGTAAAATTTGTACGAATTTCGCAGAAACGCGCGCGACAGATCTGAAAACGTCAAGGCTCGATAGCAGTGACGGAGACGACATTCTCGGATAATCTCGGACGCCACAGGTTTTCCTATGTGCCATCTCCGCGCGGACGTTGCACGATTACGTTTTGAGACACTTGGGACTGCCGTGTGTCATCCCGACAATCATGGACGTTGATTGTCCGATCATTAGTCTGAAGCGATCCAGCAGCGCGCCGATGATTAACGAGATCAGCGCGACCATGTCCGTTACTACACCGTCGACATCGTCCTCGAGGTATATCAATAACTATTCCCCTCCATCAACATATATCATGTGAATTATTCCGCTTGCAATCTGAATTACTCCAGATTCAGGATAACGTAAAACTCATAATATATATCAAGATGATAAAGTCTATAATTGTGGTCTTATAGTGTGTTCGGCCCGACTTCAGGTTTGCATCAAGGATTGAATTAATAACATTTCATGTTCTCCTATTACTAGAGCATTAACGTCAATCAATAATAGATCATTAATCCAACTCAGATTGATGCAAATTCGATTGAGCCGAAAATGCTGTTAGTAATTATTTTTATTACCAAGTTACTTGCACTTCTTATGAGTGAATAATTGAAGTATTATCTGCTCCAACTATTAGTAATTTTGTAAAATTAACAGTGTTGCATGAAGCAATTCAGATGTTGAATACAGGTATTGAATAGATATGACCCATTTTTTAAATATATTTTTTTCGAATATAATTTTAAAACTTGTTATTGGAATAATACTAGAAAAATAAATAATAAGTGAAATGTAAAAATTTGATATTAATAATGTAATGTAAAGTGACAATCTGACAACACAATCAAATACAGCATTTAAGCTGTGTACATTTGTATCAACTTATGTCATAGTTGAAAAGCATGGAATCATACACTGTGTTAGCCTGTGTATATTGCTGAAAAGTACTTAATATTTCTATTACATAGGGTATCTCATACAGTGCCAAAACTGCTACAGTGGCTTCAGCATATGAAAACAAATTGAAATATCTAATAAATATATATCCGATTTCGAACGGTTTCGGAATTACAGGATATTGAAGAAAGAAAACATGATTCGTAATAAATATTCGTTATTCTGTTGTTCTGAATTCTGAGCCGTTTTCTGATAGTCTAGATCTTTCATTCTCCAAAATGTAAACAAATATATGTTAAAGATGACATGTCACTGTCAATGACCACTATTTTCATTAAATTGGAAGAGGCCAGGATGCTCCTATTAAGTGACCAGTGAGAAGTCCCGATCTCACGTTACTGGATTTTTTTCTTTGGAGATGAATGAAAGATCTAATCTACCAGAATGAAATTTAGAATGCAAAACAATTATGGCAATTGGTACTTAACACTGCCGATATCATTCGTGAAACTCCAAATATTTGTCATCAAGTCCGAAACAATTCATGTTAGAGAGTGTGTCGAAGTCAAAGGACAGAAGAATTTTTGAACATTTTTTGTAAAACAAATAGAATAACGAATATTAAATAATATTTACTATGATTTACTATGATGATTCATGTTTTCTTCAATATCCCATAATTCTGAAACCGTTCAGAATCGGACATATGTTCTCTCTAAATTTTTTGGAGTGAAATTTTCTCTAATCCTGGAGTCACCAGTTCATTCTACATGGAGGAAGAATTCACTTTAATAGAGTGAATTCTTTCACACTAAGACAAAAAGTGAAAAGTTTCACTTTTATTTTTAAAGTGAAATTATTAATGCTTTAAACTTTATTCCAATTTAAAGTGCAGAAATCTTGCCAAATCATGCCTAACGCCTTCTCAATTCTTGTTCTCGTACAAGCCATTTATAATTGCCAATTATTAACTATATTTAGTTATGTATGTTTTGAATGTATGAACAACGTCAAGTGTTTGACAAATTCGGAATCTATCAAAGGTAAGCTTGTTTATATATTTGTATATACATAAAATAGAAATCAAAAGGATACGAACAGAGGTTAAAGTATTTTGTTTAGATATTTTAGGATAATGAAAGAAATTAATTTCTACTGAAAATATTAATAAAATAATAAATCGAAATTCATGACTTCAATCTTTAATATGTTTGTACTCTTGTACAGATAAAGTACTTAGAGATTTCAAGTTAGTCAAAAAATGCCTGCGACTTTATAATTAGGTTACAAAACATCTTTTTTCCGAGAAAAATCATTCTTTTTAGAGTTGAAGAATAAATCTAAATGAAGAATGAACAATTTCATTCTTTTGAAAAGTGAAATTTTGCTCTATTTTGATTAGCGATATTTTCATAAATATTTGGAGTGACTGTTCACTCCAAAAAAGTGAGATTTCACTCCAAGAAATTTAGAAAGTTTATAAAACACTTTCAATTTGTTTTCATGTGCTAAAGTCGCTATAGCAATTTTGGCTCTATTGGCAGAGGATATCCTGTATTTATACATATAATTTATACATATAAATATGCATTTCTATTGAAACTTTTTACTGGAAGTTTTAATTTTTTATATACTTCTTTAAAATAAGATTAAGTTAGAAATTATTTAAAAAATGAAAATATGTACTGCTCAAAAAAATTATGGCATAAAAAAATTTTGGGCAAAAATTGATTAACTTTGATTGATGATAATTTTGCAAAAAATTATCGTAGGATGACGTAAGTTTTTGTTTTTAATTAAAGCTTGAAATCTTTATCTTCAGACGCTATGATCAGATTTTAAGTGTGATGCACCTCTGTAAAATGTGTTCAAAATATGAGGATGTGTATTTGTCATATTGAAAATTACAAAGTTTGACGGAATGTATGGACTTCGGAAAATTTTTGGGGGGAATGCTGATTGCAGCGGCATAAAGTTCGAACTTTTCCTTTTAATAACAAAAAAAAAGTTGCTGTGATTTTTTTTCGTAAAGTTACAGTATTTTAAAATAGCCCTCGTACTTTTGATATACTACCAATTACCGACATTACCTGCATTATCGGATATGCACTACAGTGGGATTATTGAATGGATTTTGCATTCGTATTTCTGCGTGTGTTGCTTTCGCGTTATTCGATTACTGCTTGCAGTCGATTTCTCATATTAATGCAGGCCCTCATTTCTTCTTGCGAAATATTATTCCATATTTATACTAAAGCTTGTGATAAATCTCTGAAATTGTCTTGTCAAATTTTTTAATCTACGAACCATTATGTCCCACGTATTCTATGGGATTCAAATTAGGGGACTCACTCTATGGGGCTCATTGCAGGATGTAGAAGCAATCTAATTAAGTTTTCCACCAAAAACTAGGCAAGTAATAGCTGCAGTATGCGGTCGTTAATTATCCTACATAAGCAAAAAATTTTTTGCATATCCGATAATGCAGGTAATATCGGTAGTCGGTATATGTCAAAAATATGAGGGCTACTTTAAAGTGCTGTAACTTTGCGAAATATATATTTTTTTTTTAAGAGAAACTTTTTTTTTTAAAAAGAGGAAAGTTCGAACTTGACGCTGCAAATGCATTTCTCCAAAAAATTTTACAAAGTCCATGCATTCCGTTAAACTTTGCAATTTTCAATACAACACTCTCTCTCTCTC
>NW_012130114.1:586882-602220 GCF_000143395.1 Atta cephalotes | reverse complement strand
ACTCTCTCTCTCTCTCTCTCTCTCTCTCTCTCTCTCTCTCTCTCTCTCTTTTCTCATGTTTTTATTACAATGATAGAGGAAACCTTATCAAACTGCATCAAACTTAAAATTTGACCATAGCATCTTAAAGTAGAGAGATTGCAAGTTATAATTTAAAAAAAACGTCCTACAATAATTTTTCGCAAAATTATCGTTAGTTGTTAAAGTTAATAATTAAAGTTGGTCAATTTTTACCCAAAATTTTTTATGCAAATAATTATTTATTAATTTTTTGATGCGATGATTTTTTCGCGTATACAGAGTGTATTAAAAATCTGGAAAAGATCGAATATCTCGAAAATAAAGCATTTTTTGAGAAAAATTTTTCAGACAAAAGTTGTAGGATTTAAAAAAATTTATTCACTGATCACATCTATTTGATCTTGGATGATGTCGCCAAAATCAGGTTAAGATCAAATCGATTTTTTTTAATGGAACACCTTATTTTTGAGCAGAATCTAATAGTTCGTATCAAGAACTTTCAAAACACTGCAGTTATTTTTCATTACGTACTTTTTGAGTTATTCATTACGTACTTTTCAAGATATTTGACCGTTTCCATACTTTTGATACACCTTGTATATTCTGATTTTTTGAATATGTGTGCGCGCGCGCGCGCGCGCGCGCGCGTGTGTGTGTGTGTGTGTGTGTGTGTGTGTGTGTGTGTGTGTGTAGGGTTTCAAAATTCGAGGACATGGATTGTATATACATGATTGTATGTGCCAAAAGAAGCAACTTTTTTCTCTGGCAAAATTGCGTTGAAACAGTATCTACTTTTTAAAGAGTAAGTTAATGAATAAGCTCTCCACGTGGAGCTTACACATGGAGGAGCGGAGTATACACACGGCATGTTGTGCGGCCCGGCATATGAGCATGTACGTTATTATTTTACTATTTTGTTAACGAGTTTATAAAAACTATGCATATGACTATGACATTTAAATATCATAATTATTCAGTTGTGAATAATTCTAATCTATTTATTTTACTTTCAGTCGTTTCTTCAGCGATATCAATTAGAAAACATTTGCGTTTGAACGCAATTTTGCCAGAAGAAAAAGTTGCTTCTTATGAATGTATTGTTTATCCCCTATAAAATGCATTTTTTTATTTTGATATTTTACTTTTTAGCATCCATATTATGAACGATTAAAGATAGGAGCTATTTTGAATATGGCGAATTTTGAATACAGCTTCATATGTGTGCGAATTAATTTCTTAGTAGTAGTTGTATATTACAATTGCTTATTTTTTTTTTAAGCAACAATGTATTTTCATTACATCAGTGGATTAGTCTCATAATTTTGTGTATAAAAGTATTAAAGTACAGTTATCAAAATGTGACTCTAAGAAATTAATCTGCACACACATATGACGCCGCCGGAGTTACCATATTCAAAATAACTCTTATCTTTAATCATTCATAGCATGACTAAAAAGTAAGGTACTGAAAAAAAAAATGCATTTTATAAGGGATAAATAATACATTCATGATTCCCGATCGAAATTTCAAGATAACGTTAATCTTCTTTATTAAAAAATATCAAATATCGCAAAAAAAGCTATTTTTTTAAGTATTAAATCTCAATTATCTTGGAAATCTGATGTGTTAAAATTTTTTCGTTTGCGACATTTTCAGCATCCAAAAATCTATTAGAGACACGTAGTAAGTAATTGTCCAAAGTAATTGAAAAAGAAATATTTTGTAAACTAGTATAATTGTTGAGATTATTTGTAATTTGAATCGTGAGAATACAATTTATTTGTAATTTAAACTAACCCGGATCGGGTTGAAACTCGCTACAATCGAAAATGCTAATTAGTATTAGCTTTTATGCCCATTTTTGTTATTGTGTTTATTTAATGTTAATCTCGATTCAACAAACTTCATTTTTTTCTAATTTTTTAAGTATTAGAAAAGATGAAGAATAAGTTAAACCAAGATTAAAGTTGATCTACATTGGTAGAAACGGATATAAAAGCTATACTAATGGCGTTTTCTGCAGTTGGTTTTGATTCGATTTAGGTTAATTTAATGACGCTGTAAACTTTATACCTTTGTCCAGCTGGCACCCCCTCCCTTCCACCATACCGAAATAAAAAAACATAGCTTACAATTTGGAGCAATTTATGAGCTTCCAAACTTCGCAAAAAAAAATTTTGAGCTCGTCCCGATTAGTAGGAATCTTCATTTAAAGGGGGGGGGAGAGGGGGACTGAGTGGACGTCCACTCAGCATCTCTATCCCTTAAAATTAAGAATAGGAAATCGTTTCTAGAGAATTAGGAGCTTGAAGTTTTTAAATCAGTGCTCTTTCAATTTTCGAGCTCCATCTCCAAAAACTCCTCAAAGCTAGTTTACACTCAAGAGGTCATTGAAAATAGGATTACATCTAAAACTTCATTAATGAATATTCTGGCATAAATCTAGTATAAAAATATATAATCCTTAATTTTTGAGCTGCAACCTTTAGCAGAAAAATCATCTTGCCCTTTTCACGCATGAGAGATGTTCCAGAATGGAAAAATAAATCATTTTATGATAAGAAATTATCTGCTGATTTAGAAGCTACGCACAAACCGATTTTTGAACAGCAATCCTTTAGCAGGAAAATCACTTTTTGCATTTTTCACGCAAGAGAGAACTATGTTCCAGTATGAGAAAATAAATAATTTAATGATGGGAAATTATCTGCTGATTTAGGAGCTTGCGAAATACGCACAAACCGATTTTTGAGCTGCAATCTCTTATCTCTTAATCGGAAAATCCTCCTTGTTTTTCTCACGCAAGAGAGAATCATGTTTTAGAATGGGAAAATAAATCATTAATGTTAATAAATATGTAATATCAACTAATGACTATATTTAGCAACAGTTGAGTAAGCGCTCGCTGTTATTGATGTACTCTTCTAAAATTCTGATTGAATGATCTAAGAGAATATACATAAATAATAGCGAACGTTCACTCTTGCTATTGAATCTGATGAACGCAGCCAATAGCAAAGCATTAATCCAAGGTCGGTTCAAAATCTGCTGCAGTTGAAAACACTATAAATCAGTGATGCACAACCTTTCTTATGCCTACTGCATACTAAACACGATAACGATGAGCGATAAGCGATATTTAATAAAAGCTCTGCTTTTTCTCATGTGATGATGTAAAGCAGAGTTCTCACCGCTCATCGCCCATCGTCCATCGCATCCAGTGTGTAGTAGGTATTAAATTGGTGGACGGTCATTTTTAGTACCGAAACCGTAGTTTCGCAAATCTTATGATCCTATGCCACAAGTGTCACAACTATGATCTAAATATCCGCGCGCAAGCACGAAAGCATAAATACGATGTTTCCACGGAAAATATGTTTGTAATATCATTAAAATTTGCACAAATCGAACAATTTCTTTAAACAAAATGTTTTTTAATGAAAAATTAAATTACAAAAATTATAAAAATTATAAAAATTAAATTATAAAAAATCCTTTTACATGACACTTGGGAGATCCCTGTAGAGCACAATTATTCGATATATCCTCCATTAGTTTGAATGACGGCCTCCATTCTTAATTCGAAACGTTCGCACGCACGTTGTAATGTAGCTCTATCCATGGTGACAAATGCTGCCAATAGTGATCCCTAATGCATCACATGGAATGCCAAGACTCATTTGTGACCCTTTCAACTACGCTCCATACGTAGTAGTCCATGGGATTTAAATCTGGATTGTTGGGAGGCCAGAGCGAGAGCTGAGACAAGCAACTCGGCTTGTCCTGCAGCTTCAGAGAGCATCTGTCGTATCTTTAATGTGTACGATTTGTATCGAAGGTCCTCCTCGGCAATTCGACGCATTGTTGGATCGCTTACATACACAATCGATGCTAATTTTCGCAACGATTATTCTGGGTCATTCGAAATCAGCGCTTGAGTCCTTTCAACGACTGCGGGGGTCCTCGCGGTGCGTTCTTTCGAGTGACTCTTCCTTATTGGAAACTTCGTTGGACTGTTCTAAAGCCGTAAATTTTGCCACAACGTTATAAACGTTGATTTTGGATGACCCCTTTGGATATCCAAAGAACGAATTGTTTCTGTTGATGAATGCCCAGCGAAGGCTTTCGATGATCGTAGCTCTTCTTATACTCCGCTTCTACTTGGTTTCAATATTGCAGCCATTTTGAGAATGATGATTATTTACTTAGAAGCATCATTTTTTCGGATGCCAACAACAACCTCTGGCGGAAACTCAATATAGCCGAAAATTTAAATTAAAATTTGTGTGGATTTTAGTGACGCATCCTATATGTATGTAGCATAGGATCATAATTGTGTGAAATTACATATTATATAGGGTCTTTCAATAGGGATGTTCGAAATTTGTTAGATCATAGTAGTCATGTTGTTAAAGTGACATTTGTTAAATTTATTGTGAATTGTTTAGTAGTGTATGGCAAATCACTATGGAAGGTCATAGTGTTGAGCAACGTGTGCAAATCATAAAATTTTATTATCAAAATCAGTGCTCCGAGAAACGTTCCGCGCATTACGTGATTTTTATCCTCGCCACAACCGTCCTGCCGAGTCGACTATTCGACGTTTGGTGGCCAAATTCGAGTCAACTGGTTCGATAAATCAGTCAACACCAGTACGTCGCTGAAACGCAAGGTCTGCTGAAAACATCGCTGCTGTGCGTAAGAGTGTACGGGAAAACCCGAGGCAGTCAACGGTTTCTTGTCGTTCACAAGAACTTGGCCTTTCTGCGACTTCAACTTGGCGAATTTTGCGTCGGAACTTGGGTCTATACCCCTATAAAATTCAACTGACTCAGGACTTAAGATAAACAATATACCATAGATAACGCCGTGTATTCACTGATTGGGTTCTGGAGCTGGTTGGAAGTTAACCCAAATTCGCCAAACAAATCATCTTTAGCGATGAGGCCCATTTTTGGATGAATGGATATGTGTACAAAATTGTCGAATTTGGGACGATATCAATCCACGCGAGATACACCAGCTCCAAATGCATTCCGAGAAAGTCATTGTTTGGTGCGGATTTTGATCTGGCGGAATCATCGATCCGTACTTCTTCCAAAACGAAACAGGCGTTGCTATAACCATCAATGGCGAGCGCTACAGATCGATGATAAGCAACTTCTTGCGGTCTAAAATGGATGATATGGATACCGATAACATGTGGTTCCAACAGGATGGCACTACGTGCCACACACCGCATGTCATGATAGACATTCTGCACGAGCGATTTGAGGGCATGGTTATCTCGCGCGGCGGCGACGTGAACTGGCCACTGAGATCGTGCGATTTAATGCAGATTTCTTCCTTTTTTAGACTTCTTCCTTTGGGACTATCTTAAATCGCAGGTCTATACGAATAAACCGCAAACAATTGATGCTCTCAAAGTCAACATAACAAACGCCATCCAGCAAATTCAGCCAGATTTATGCGAGAAAGTCATCGAAAATTGGACCACTCGAATACGTGTCACTAAGCGAAGCCACGGCGGACATTTGAGCAACGTTATATTCCATACTTAATGCCATAAAATATTCTTTCAAATAAAAAAAAATTGAGTGGATATCTCACACACAACTTATTTTATTTAAAAATCGAGCGTCCTTATTGAAAGACCCTTTATATATATTGATTGAAGAATTAGGCATGTGTGAGTTAACCGTGCGTTCGGTGGTGCGCTTGCTCATTGGATCAAAAATGCATTCCAATGAATATTTATAAAGTTCTGTTGGAGCGATTTAAACGAAAGGAGTCAGATTTTTTGCATAGATTAATAACTGTTGATGAAACTCCACTACTCATTCCTAATACAAAGGAACAGTTAAAATGAATTGCGAAGTATAAACTTGATCCGAAGAAGGTGAAGATGATTTCGACTAGAAAGGTAACTGTTTTTTGGAATTGTGTTCATCGATTATTTTGAAAAAGATAAGACAATAACGGGAGTGTACTGCGCATCATTAAGCTGAAGGTAGAAATTGCGACAAAACGGTTGCATTTCAAGAAGAAGAAAGAGCTGTTTTCAAGATAACATACTGTCTGACATTTTGACGGTTGCCATGATAAAAATCCACGAATTGCGGTTCGAATTGATTGATCACTCACTGTATTCAGATCCCATAGCGACTTTTTGTCTATTTCCTAGATTCAAAGTTTGGAGAATAGCAGGTTATTGCATCCGTAGAAGCTTATTTTATCGACTAAGACGCCAATTTTGAAAGGGTTAAAGGTAGAAGCATTATTGAAAAGTGTCGATTTCAAAGAAGTATTATGTTGAAAAATAAAATTGAAATTTAACTGAAAAAATACTTGTTTTTATGTTAGGCTCAGATTACTCTCGTATGTATATTGTTTTTCCCCATAAAAAAAAAGCTCAAAGGATATTTAAATCAGGGAATCGGGAGGAGGGGAAGCTGAGCCACTACGTTTAATCCACTACGTTTAATCCACTACGTTTAACCATATTTAAGTACTCTCACATTATGCACAAATGGAACTCATGTATATAGTATCACTGAATCATCATTGATTATTATCTTTCAATTCAGGTTCTATGGCATATGTTCTAAGAGTTGAGATAATTTATCATCAACAAATGTCAAATGACATAGCGATGTGTTATGTCGTTCACTTCTTGCCGTAACATTCAATGAGTGCGTTCCGAGTGAAGCACATGATGTATTGTTTTATCCTTCTTTATTATTTGATAAAGACAAATGATGCATCATGCGCTTCATGCGAAACTCGGAACGCACTCAATGATTCAATGCATCTTGCATTATCAACTATTATTAATGCTAAAACTATTTCGATTGATCGAAAGAAATAGTCTATTTATGTAAGAGTAGACAGATTAAAACTTCAAAACAGTGAAAATCCATACAAGCAATGACTTTGCTATTCACTTTTCTTAGCAGTAAAATTTTTATTGCTACAGATTTGCAGATAAATGTTTCACGTTTACACGTGTGTCTTCGAAAAACGAAATAAAATCAGAGCCTTAGTAAAAATTATTAGATACAGAAATTATTAGATACAGAAAAAATATTTTTAAATTACAATAAGAAGCTTATTTCTGAAATGTTTCACAAAAGAACAGAAAAACATAGATCTAAAAAAAAGATATAGAATTCTAGATGATATATAAGGTATAGTAAAAAGAAATCCATTATTTTTGAAGGCATGAAATTGAAGGCTTTATTTAGTACAGTTAGAATAATCCGATTTAGGTCAAATATGCACCGTTTTGTTCGATAACTTGTTGCCATTTTGAAGGTAATTCCATTATGCCTCTCTCATAAAAACCCTCGTTCCTATTGGCAAAAAACTGGGACAGTCGATTTTCACAAGCTTCTCTTGAGGCGAATTTTTCACCAGCAAAATTATTCGCCATAGACAGAAACAGATAGTAATCACTTGGAGCCAGGTTCGGACTATAAGGTGGATGCATAAGAACCTCCCAACCAAGCTCCCGGAGCTTCTGGCGAGTCACTATCGATGTGTGTGGCCTTGCATTGTCCTGATGGAACACAATTCCTCTCCTATTAGCCAACTGGCCACTTCTGAGCGATTGCTTCCTTCAGACGGTCCAATTGTTGATAGTACAGGTCCGAATTAAGAGTTTGGCCGTAGGGGAGCAGCTCAGTAGATGATTCCCTGCCAATCCCACCAAACACCCCACAGCAAAACCTTCTTGGCTTAGTCACCGTTTGCGTCGGCTCATCATGATTCGACCACGACCGTTTTCGCTTGACGTTGTCGTAAGTGACCCACTTTTCACCAGTCACTATCCGCTTCAGAAATGGGTCGATTTTGTTGCGATTCGCAACAAAAATTTCAACAATTTTGTTGAAATTCGATCCATGAGGTTTTTTTGCGTTAACTCGTGTGGCACTCATATATCGAGCTTCTTTTTGTATCCAGCCTTATTTAAGTGATTCCAAACGATTTTTTGTGCAATGTTTAGCTCCTGAGCAATCGAAACAGTGCTTACATGACGGTCGGACTCGACGATTTCCATTATTTTATCGCCATTTTCAACAATTGGCTTTCCAGAGCGTGGTGCATCTTTGACATCCAAATTACCGGAACGGAATCGACGAAACCAAAATTGCACGTGATTGGCTGTTACAGTCAGGACTATAAACACTATTCACATTTTCAGCCGCCTGCGGCTTGCGTTTTCGCCTTTATTGAAGAAAAACTGTAAAATATGGCGTATTTTCTTTTTGCTGGTGTCCATCTTTGACGCGCACTCAATACTGTCAAGCAATCACAAAACTGTCTGAGAAGTTTTTTTAGTACGAAATCTTATCTTTCTAACGCCCTCTAGCGTAATTCGATCGCATTTATACAACGCGAGATGCAGATTACTAAAGCCATTGGAAAAATAATGGATTTTTTTTACTATACCTTATATATGTTTTTATTTATTAAATTTAACTTCTAATAAAAACAATATATTTCTAATAATAGACAAAATTTAATTGAGTCTTTGTTCGTCTGATATTGTGTACATATATAGCATCATTCGAATTTTATCATCGTTATAAGTGTTTCCATATCAAAAGACAGTAGTGTCTCGCGCATATAGGTGCGCAGCGCGAGATTGCCCCGTGTCTTTTACGCGAGTCAGCGAGTTACGAGCATCCGAAATTATCCTCCATTATCAAAATGTCAGATGACAAAGTGTAACTTTGAAGAGCATAACTCTGAGCGAAATCTATAAAAATCGTCGGAACTATAGGAAATCGTAGAACTATAGGAAAATGCCAATAAGTCGGCTGGAATTGGCTATTAAAAGATACTTTACTCTTGTGGTACGGTGCTAGCGTGCGGGTATTATTATTATTAAAAAATATTTAAAGATCAGAACTCTGAGAGAAATCTATAAAAATCATTGGAACTATTGTAGAACTATAGAAAAATGCCAACAAGTCGGCTGGAACTGGCTATTATAAGTACTTTACTCTTGTGATGCGGTGCCAGCGCGCGGGTTTAATTATTACAGTATTTAAAATAACTTAGAGACCGGAACTATTGTTAAATCTCAGGAACTCTTCGAGAACTATAAAATTTCATAGTTTTCAATTGATTTTTTTCGATTCTTGTGGTGCAAGTTAATTAGGATGTTAGCACCGCAAATTTTCAAGTGTTATTTTTTTTAGCTAAATCAACGGAACTATTTATAAAAACCTATCAGGAATTATAGAATTATTGCGGGTGTCAATGAAACTCTTAACAAAACTTGCGATGCCAAAAGATGAGGTGTCAATTTCACACACGTATACATACCTTTATCTTTTAAGAGTCTTTTATATTTGCAATGGAATACAACATTTGATTTCAAAAAATTAAAACAAAGCACAAAATGAGAAAATTTTATTAAAATAAAATTTTTTTATGTATAATAATTTGGCACTGCTAGATCTCAAAATATAATAAAGTAATCATTAAATAATATTGTACTAAATAAGAAAAATAATGAAGAGATTTAAGAAAAAAAATGAGATGGACTGACAATATAAGTGTGCGTGCGTGCGTGCGTGCGTACGTGCGTGCGAGCAATTCGGGTAGGTATGCGGCTTAGATTTAATATAGGATAAGTATTTATATGCGTTATATATTGTAAAAGCTTATATAATAGAATAATGATTTTAGATTGGTAAGACATGCGATTTAAGTTAGATTTAAAAATAGATTTAAAATTAATTATCTTAATTATAATTTTAATGTTAATTAATGTTAATTAAATAGTAAATATCATTTATTTTTTTATGTAACATTTACTTATTATATTTTGAGATCAGGCAGCTAAGTTTTTTACATAAAAAATTTTATTTTAATAAAATTTTCTCATTTTGTGATGCTTCGGCTTTAATTTTTGACATTAAATGTTGTATTCCACTGCAAATATAAAAGACTCTTGAATAGAAAGATAAAAAAAGATAAAAATGTATTATTTTTTCTCGTTAATTAAATGTTATATGTTGCAATAAAATGTTCTTTTCGCAATTCGCATAATTTGAAGATTTTATTTCATTTTTTTTTAAATACATACATACGTACTACTGAGGGATAATTTATAATAAAAATTAATAATATTATCTTGAATTATATTATTGATGTAATGATTCTTTTTGAGTTTATGTAACAGTTTTTATGAGTTTATGGGAGATACACACTTGATAACTTTTTTTATCTTTTTTAAAAAGATAATTTTGTTGAGATTATATTGGATATGGGAAAAAGTTCGTGGCGATTTTTTAGTAAAATTAAAGTGTTTTTCTTAGAGTATTGAAATCAATTTATTTAAACCAAATATGCTCCATTATTTTTCTATAATATTTTATCATTTTTGGGGCAGAGCCATAATTCCATCGCCATAGAATTTCTGTGGTTTCTGATCGAAAAACTGCTTCAAGTGATTTTCACAGGCCTCTTTTGAAGCTAGCTTTACACCATTAAGAGAGTTCTGCAGAGACCTAAACAAATGATAGGGTGATCTGAGGGTGCTATGTCAGGACTATACGATGAATGCATTAAAACTTTCCAGCCAAGCTCTCGCAATTTTTGTCGAGTCATCAAAGATGTGTTTGGTCGAGCGTTGTCGTGATGGAAGACGATCCTCTCCTATTGATTAATTCTGGCCGCTTCCTCTCAATTGCTTGTAATCTCTGGAATTGTTCACAGAATTCGGAATTAATTGTTTGATTGGACGATAACAGCTCATAGTGAACGATTCCCTTCCAGTCTCACCTACACACAACATCACCTTCTTTCTCGTCAATCCAGGTTTTGCGATTGCTTGCGCCTTCTTTCTTTTCTTTATCCACAATCTTTTTCTAGTTGGATTGTCGTAGGTGATCCATTTTTCATCATCAGTTATCATTCTCTTCTCTCTATCTATCTAAAAATGGTTCAATTTCATTCCGTTTCAGTAGCGTATCACAAATGTTAATTCGGTCCATCATGTTCCCAACACTTAACTCGTGAGGAACTCAAACATCGAGCTTCTTTTTGTATCCAGCTTTGTGTAAATGATTTAAAACTGTTTTGTGGTCGATGCCTAGTTCCCTGGCAATCTCCACAGTGCTCACATGCTTATCACGCTCGACTTTTATCATGATTTCGGACTTTTCAGTGATTGGTCGACTGGAGCGAGGTTCATCTTTCACATCGAAATTTCCAGCACGAAAGCGAGCGAACTATTTCCGTGCTGCTGATTTTGATAGAGTATCATTTGATAGAGTATATTCACCGTAAATAGCGCAAATTTTTTCACAAGCCTGTGCAGCATTCTTGCCTTTATCGTAGTGATACTGCAAAATGTAGCGAATTTTTTTCTTATTTATTTCCATTTTCAAAATAAAATAACTTTTGATCCACTTCATCGATTTCAATCTTTTTCGGCTCAAAATAAAGGTTAAAATATCACTTTTTAAACGCACGTTTAGTGTTGCCGATGCGATTAGTAGTTGCCGACTGCTGAGCATTTAATGCCATCTAGCGGGAAAAACGCCAAGAACTTTTTCCCACACCCAATATTAACAGTGATATTAACGTGAATTTGATTAATTTATATTATTGTATATCTACATTGTCTTCATATAAGTTTTGCAGAAAAATGTACATGCATATGTTTCACATATTTCACCTTCACAATTATTATTATAAGTGTTTTTGAAAACTATAACTTATTTATTCGTTAATTAATGGTATATACACAATTTTTTAAAAATCTTCCTTTAATTAACAGCATCTGTATAATTTTATCCAGCCACTCAATTTATCAATTATACGGATTCTACACAATCATTTTCAACATAACTCTGAAAAATTTTTATGCTTCGACATTATAATTTCAACTGAAATTCTCTCTGTTTTAAATACTCGGACTACTCTTTCTCGCCGTTAAACAAAGAAATGATTAGTTTTATTTGGATTCATGACATATTATTATTGTATATATTATTCAAGATATGACACATTCGAACGTCAATTATATTATGCGTTAATTTTATCGGGATTTATGGGATTTTTATTATATTACTGGGTTATAATTTTTATTCGGCTGATGAGGACTAAGTGAAGTCGAAACGTTTCATGAAATTTATAAATTTGAATAAAATAAATATCACAGTGTATCTATATAATTCGGTTTAATTTGTGACCTGGGTAGTTTCTATATTTAATGTGTGTAAGTTACACGAGCGTAAAAAGTAATACTGATTATTAATTTTATTTTGTGATAGCTTTATAATTTCTTTATTCATTTTTTTGTGCTATTAAAATAACATTGTTCATTTATTCTAGTTTTATGTATTTTGATGATTGTATATGACCATATACTTTGCTGTGTAAGAATAATTATCATTATGATTAACTTTGAATTTTATCTCATCAATAAGGGAATGAAAAAATTAAGATAATTAGTAAAAATAAAACACATGTTATTTATTTATGAAATATAAACTACAAATTTTTTTCAAATATAAATTATTAAAGATTTTTTTAAGATGCATCAAGTGAAATTGTTAAACTATTATGCACAATATTGTTATTTTAATAGATTGCATAAAATATAGAAAATATATTTTTATATTTTTTACTATGAGCCGACACGGCGGGCCGCAAAAATTTAATTGAATGCAATTGTGCATCACTGTATTAGATGATCACTCTTTATTCAGTTAATTTGATATCCTATTTCAATCAATTTATTGTGATTTTCATATCAGATATTAAGGCTCCTGAACAGTTACCACAGCCATATTGAATCGTGCCATCAGAAGTGAGAAATGATATGTTATTAGCTATGTTCAACAGAGAAAACTATATAATCAGTTAGCGCTTAATGATTCTTTAATATAAATAGTTCTTGCTGCTTTAGTTCTTCGCTGAATTTAAGTATAGGAATCATATTAAATAATCACTAAATTTTCTCTGTTGAACACAATCAATTTTTGTTATGTATCATTTATAAATAATGACAATGTGGATAAAACAAAATGATGAGATAGTTTTAAAATTTGTAAAAATGGACCAAAACTTGCTTGCTTCACCTGATAAGAAAAGATTCAGTGCCAATTTCACGGCGCGAAACAGATCGGTATTCATAGTCGATTCTTACATTTAAGACTGCTTAAATACCGTACTTTTCACACGAAATGCGCGAAAAAATGTGAAAAAAATCGTTTTTTAAATATTTGATCTTAAAAATGACTGTCGGTAATTATCATTGTCATATTCGTAATAAGGTAACAGAATACAATAGTATGTCAATCGATAAGAAAATCGGGGAAGAGGGGGGGAATGTTACCTTTACGGAATTCTATCCAAAAGTAAAAAATATATATAGAATAAAATTTTTCGATTTTCTGTTTAGTTTTTGAGAAAATCGAGTTTAAATATCCGCTACATACGTATGCTATTACAGCTACGATTCATCGAGCGCCGTATAACACATATAGTATTTATAAACAATATTTACACGGAATCTAAAAGTTATTAGATTCAAGAAAAAATACAAAGAAAATTTTTAATGAACAAAATTTATTTTATCAATTACAATACAGTAGAATCTCTCTCCAAATGTGTTGTGTGCGCATCTGCACCTAATTGTACTAGGTTCTCACAGTGTATGCAATGTAATTCCATAGGCAGTTATGTTCAACTATTTGTATAATATATTCTTTTGTGATACATAATATGTGATACATATGACTTGTTCTGCTAAGGTTATGTACACTATAATGCACTTTGATAGATTAGCATGCGCAACTGCGTTTGCGCAAGTATACGGTGATTGGCAGACTTATGCTGTAGAGAGGGTACTCTATAATTTTGGCATTCCACTCTTATCGCCTCATAGGTTAAATTTAGAGAGACTCTATTGTATAACTCATCGTCGTGATATTGAAAACTGACATAAGTGTTCGATTGATGGAAGGGATAACATGGTGCAGTTGGACAATGAAGTCGATTCTGTATTTTCAAATAAGGTGAAAATTATAAGTGAGCAAATTTATTAGATTGACCAATGAAATTATCAGTATTCTAATAAATTCACTCACTTTTGTAATTTTCACCTCGTTTCAATAGAATAGAATCAATTCTAGTGTCTCTCTCTAATGGTGAATTCAGCACCCTCTAGTGCTGCCACAGTATATGCAGGATGCGTTCGGGGAGATGCTATTCGCGCTATTTAGCGCTACAAACTGTTCGCGGAGTTGCAGATAGTATTAACAAACATGATCATGACGTCAATAACGGTAACGTGTTACGTCACAACTGTGCTATCAACGCTATTCTTTCGAGCTAGTATATTGGTAGCGTTTAACATTCGTCAAAATTAGATTAATGTTTATGGGCATTCTGTTCTCGAGTGTCATCAAACTTTTTTCTGTTAGAATTTCGTAGAATAAACGTACGTACGTAATGTGAATTTCAAATTTTACCATAATGAATGCAATCTCAATTTTAATCTCTGCTGCTTGCCACTAGGCTGGAGTGAACATAATTCTTGCTTATGTATCATATTTAACTTTTCAAAGTTTCTGCGAAGTGCAATTTGTGCATTTGATTTCATTATAAATGTGAAAGTCAGAGATATCTTGTTACTGGCAATTTTTAATTCCCGTGTACGAAAAGAATTACTTATATACTTTATTGCAGTATAGTGCGGCAGGTATTCCACTGCAGATGCTTAAGATCCTTATTAAATGTAGCTTCTTCTTCTAAAATCGACAATGGATGCTCAAAGATTCTTCCTTTTATCTGATTAATTTATTTAGTATAACTATTAATTTTTTGATTTAGTTTCTACATTGTTCACTTCGGCAAGCTATCATAGAGATTGCAATTGAGATTGCGTTCTGTTATTCACTACGAGAAAATAAAAAATTTATGTTACAAATACTTTTTTAAATCTTAAAAATTTTATATTATAGGAAAAAATTTGATTGGTGATTGAAAACAGAATCTCCTACATTAACTTAACCTCAACGAATATATCTCTCTGATTACCTAGCTACGCTAGGATCATTCATGGAGCTTGCCAACGTTATCGCGCAACTGGCTTCAAGAACAACATTGATAGCGTTTGCGTCATAGCGTGAATAGTGTCTCCCCGAACGCATAGTAGCAACTCTCTGTCGGCATCTTTGTTAGTTTTTCCTAAAATGGAGTGCGCACGCGCGAAATAAGTAAGTTCCTAGTAGCGCCATCTGAATTTCTTTCTCAGTTGCTCTTTATTTTTCAGCTCTCTCTCTCTCTC
>NW_012130114.1:574227-586481 GCF_000143395.1 Atta cephalotes | reverse complement strand
TTTAACGTTTACTTTCTTCTTACGTCGTTACTTTCTTTTACTTTACTTACTCTCTCTCTCTCTCTCTCTCTCTCTCTCTCTCTCTCTCTCTCTCTCTAGTCTCTATAGGTTGTACATACAAGTAATATATATATATATATATATATATATATATATATAATCTAAATAAAACTAAAAGAAATAGATTTATAATTGTAATGCATTGCAAAATAAAAAATATACAAAAATAAGAAAATATAAAATTATATAAACGTTGTATGATACAAATATTATACTAAAATATTTTAATTAACGACTGTAGCATACGATGCTTGTTTTTTTGCTAAATCGTTTGCGTTTTAGTAAATTATTAGAATTGCACCACATAAAACGCAGATTTCTAGTTAGAATCCAGCAATTATACGTATCACTCAATATTTAAACAAGATTGACGAAATTGGTGTGTTTGTAGGTATGCCTGTGTGTGTGTGTATGTGCGTGAATGTAAATATGTGTGTATGATTTCAGTTAATGGTTCACCTCTCATTGCATTGTTGTTTTATTTTCACTTTTGTTGCTGGTGGGCTTTGTAACAGCAATTTTGCTGATATCTAACCATTTGCAAGCTATTAATGACTATTGTATTTTATTTTATGTTATGTCTATAGTCTATTGTATCATATTTTATGTCTATTACTCTGTTAACATATAGTCTTAGACTATATGTTAACATATAGTCTTTCTCATAAAGCTTCGCAATAAACTAAATTAAACTAATTAAACTAAACTAATCATAATTTTATTTTCTTCTATCTCTTTCTCTGATCCGTATTTCAGCTCGAACATTTAAATGGCCCTGAAAGAGAGAATGGAAAAAGAAAGAAGTGAGACAGAAGTTTAGGTGGCGTTACTAGGCAACTTATTTTGCGCATACACACTTCATTTTAGAGATATACACATAAAATCAGGAGAGTTGCGCTACTGTATGCTGCCCTGACATGGTGCTAAAGTGCAGAACCACTTTAGTGCTATGCCAAATGTTAGTGCAATATTTCTTGAACTCGTTCGGTTCATTCGATTGATTCGAATATAAATTCAGCACTATACTGGCTCAGTTTTCATTTGCCGAATATGACAATCTTAACGCATTGAAACAGTGTGCACAAGCCGAATGTGTAGCACTGAAAAAGTTCACATTCAGTGCGCACTAGTGCGGTCTGCCGAATATTAATTTCTGCTCTCTCTGTCCATGGATTGTTCATAAAATTCAAGGGCTACAACTGTGAAACGCTAAATGTAGATGGTACTTATAGCCCGTTTTTATTTTAAAACTGTCTTAAATATAATGTCTTAAGATGTTAAAACAGTTTTGGGATTGACTTACGACATTATATTTAAGACAATTTTAAAATAAAAACAAACTGAAAATCATTCACAAAATGAATACCATTCCATGTTTCGCGTTTCAGAAGTTTTTGTAGCCCTTGAACCTTATGAACAGTACAGTATGAACAGTACAGTAGACAGAGAGGACAGAGATTTAGAGAGAGACACTGTCCAATCATGTTATCCCTTTCATCATGGTTCGACATCATAGATCGTAGAGCATTGTTTAGGAACACTATACGCGTCTGACGAACCTTAGCTTAGCCGTAACAGCATATGTTTGCAAACTCGATTTTCTGGAAAACTAAGCAGAAAATCGAAAAATTTTATTCTATATATTTTGAATCACATCATATCCGCTTTTACATATTATTCGACCCTGTATAGCTATATAACTATTATAATAATTATGTATTGAAAATTGAAAATTATTGAAAAAGATGTTCGAAAAGAATCGAAACTTCTACATTTCTGTCCTTATTTATAGCGAATTCGATTGGGCGCACTCAGTACGCACTAGTGCACATTAAAGCCATCGTATACAAAATAACGTAAAGATATGTTTATACATAAACATAGAAATCGATTAAATCCTGAAATACTCGATACATTTTATTGTACTATTAGGTAAAATATGTATTTTATAATTCGAAATATTTGCACTTCTATACTTATTAAATATTTCACTTTTATACTCAAATTAAATCAGTGTACAACAGCTTTAATATGCATCAGTGCATACTAGTTCTTCCGAATTCGCCATTAATTAATAATTTTACTTATACACACGAATACATCAAATATCGAATCTTATTGGGATTATTATTGGGAGTACAAATAAATTTCCGCCGTTTTTTTATCAAAAATTAAGCATTTATTGTGAAAGGTACATAATGTTTTATTCAAAGTAATGGCCATCGCTAGCCACTACTTTTTCCCATCTTTCTGGTAGCATGTGGATACCTCGTCAGAAGAATGCTTCATCTTTTGAGGCTATCCAATCATCGATACAATTTTTGGTATCTTCATATGATGTAAAGTGCTGCTCACACAGGCCATGCGTCATCGATCGGAACAATATGATAGTCGGAAAGAGCAATGTCTGAAGAATACGGCGGATGGAATAGAACTTCCCATTTGAGTATTTCTAAGTAGGTTTTGACCGCAACATGTCGAGCATTATCATGCAGGAGAATAATTTTGTCATGCCTGGAGTGGGCGCGTTTTTCCTTGAGTGCTCAATCTCATCAATTATGTTCGGTAGAGAGCCTCAGTAATCCTCCCCCAGATCTCGTTCGGTTTGAGCAACTCATAATACACGACACTAAGCTGATCCCACCAAATACACAACATGAGTTTTTTTTCCATGAATATTCGGCTTGGCTATCGATGTTGAAGCATGGTTGAAGGTGGTCCCCATGATTTCCTCTTCTTTAGGTTATCGTATTGGATCCATTTTTCATCACCAGTGATTATACGATGCAAAAACCTTTTATGCCTGGCAAGCAGCACTTCACATGTGAAAAATCGGCGTTCAACGTTTCTCGGTTTCAGTTCGTATGGAACCCAATTCCCTTGCTTTTGAATCATTCCCAATGATTTCAAACGATATGAAATTGTTTGTTGAATCATTCCTAATGTAAGTGCAAGTTCTTTTTGCATTTGGCACGAATCTTCATCCAATAATTCCAATTCCGCGTCTTCGTACACTTTTGGCCTTCCGCTACGTTCTTTGTCTTCGACATCAAATTCGTTCTTAAACTTTTAAAACCACTCACGACAACTTCTCTCACTTAAGGCAGCATCACCATATGCTTCTACAAGCAATCTATGAGCCTCAGCTGCAGATTTCTTCAAATTAAAGAAGTAAATCAAAAGTTCCCGCAAATGACGCTTATTCGACTCAAAACTCGACATTTTCGTACAAAAAAAAATATATGATGATACAAAATCGCTAATATTTCAAGGTTATGGTATTGCCAGATGTCCAATTTTACGATATGTCGTTTTACATCAAATAATTTTAACTATAAGTTTATTAGTAGCGCCGTCTTTTGCAAACGGCGGAAACTTATTTGTACTCCTAATATAATGTCATTTATATTTTTAGAGCTCAAAACCATTCATATTATTTTAATTTGTAATTGTTTTAAAGTAATAACATATGAATATGTTGTGAAAGATACAGTTCTGTTAGTTACAGTCGTAACTAATTATAAGTGACTTTAAAGTTTCATTTATTATTCATACGCGTTCATCCCTCAACATATTCTCCATCAATATACAATGAAATTTTCCTAACTATAGTATTCTGTAACTTTTTCATTCCCCTTCCACATATGTACACGACGTCATGCATAAACATTTTCAGTGTTAAAATAGGTCATGTTGCGTTAGCGTCTGCATTCTCACTCTATGTGCAATACATGCTATTTCTTTTTAATACTCTATCCCTAATGTAAAAATGGGGATAACCTCCCTAACTTCTCACAACCCCGCGTAGTAGAAGTTATAGAAGTTCCACTGTATACTGATTATTATAAATATTTCAACATTGGTTAAATTGGGAAAGGTATCTGCCTCAGATAAGGCGTTTTTCAACAAGGGCACAGTGTATAACATAATGAATTATTTCATTTTTATCCAATGTTGGCAAACAACAAGGATGTAATGATTCACTATGTTACACTGGAAAATGCCCACAGTCAGGAAATTCGAAACCTTTGACTGAAGTAATATTTTTCGCAATAAATTCTTTGTCAGTGTCTTAAGATTATTAACATTATTATTAAATTAACGAATTTAATTTGTGATATTATTTTAGCTTCAGTTTATGATAACGTTTCAAATCTAATAGTAATCGGCTCATTTATGTAATTAAAGATATTTTTTTTTAATTCAATTTATATAGAAGTATTATTAAATACCAAGATTTACAGCCTTGATCTTTATTTGGCGCTTCTTTACTTATTTATATTGTTCGTAATGGTCTAGTTTAACTTATTGTTAACTTATTGTTAACTTTAATTTTTATCTTACATTGCAAATGTTCATGCAAATGTATTTTTGTTGTAATGAAGATCTGAATTCTTTTAAAGTCATTGAGAGAACATTTATTGATAAGTTTATTAAAAATGTTTTCTAATATTTGCAACTGTGCTTAATTGTCTTTAAACATTTCTTATTTTATCACTTGCAGGGACGCTGTGTCAACCTATAATATATTTGCAAATTCAACTCGTCTACGACGTTTTAGTACCAGTGTAAGATCATGTTACCTATTTCTCTCTTACTTTGTATTATTTATTACTCAGCTCAATATTGGTTAAATATTATCTAAGTTTCTCTGTTATTCTAGTAGTAAAATTCGAAATGTAATTATTTTCTATTTTAAATAAACAAAAAATTAAATTTATAATAGGTTAGAAAAAATGTAATATTTTATTTTATAACGCTATAATTCTTTGATCAACTTATTTGACTGATACTGGGAGCTTTCCAACAAGAAACATAACAGATGATATAATGTAACACAGTGAATCATTACATCCTTGCTGTTTGCCAATGTTGAATAAAGATGAAATGATTACTATCTTACACAGTGTCGCTTATTGGAAAACTCCCACTGTGTTTTATCTCTATCCTAAGGTTTTTTTTTATTAAAAACTATATAAGATACAAAGGCTTCAATGAAATAAATCAAATTAAACAAATGAAAAGCTAATGTCGGCCAGTGAGCCGACACTGATTATTCTTGTATAATAAATTATATTTAAATAATGAAAAGTTACAAGACATTTCGATCCCTAATTTGGATCCTCTTCATTACAGAAATATAATAAACATTAGAATATAAGGCTTTGTCACTGATAGGTATTGTTAAGCTATTTATTATTCATATATCAAAAGTCATCAAATGTCAACGTCTTGAATATTTGGCAGAATACTTAAGCGATAGAATAATGAACTAAAATATTAGAAACATTAAATTATTGTAATCAAAATATAAGTTTAAATCTTGACTTACATATTAATAAAGCAAAACGTATTACTGACAAAATAATAATGCGCATAATTAAATCAAGATATGTGCTGTATGACATACTGTAAGCTTGTGAGAGATGGTCAGACACTGACTACGTTTATATACAGGGTGTCTGAAAAATCGCCTGCAATACTTCAGAAAGTAATTCGAGATCCAAAAAGAAGGAAAAAAAGCTATATAAACATAGATCCGGAAATAAGTCATTTCTAAGTTATAAACACTTTTATGTTAAAAAAATTATAATTTATTTTTCATAATCACAATCATAATTTATTTTATAGTTTTAACATAAATAACATAAATAAAAATACATTTCAGACTATTTTAGCGTTATCCAGAATACACCGTGGAGGCATAGTCCGTTTGGTCTTCTTTTTTATTTTTTTTATTTAAAAATATTTTTTACTTCACTAAAGGTATGCCAAGCGGACTATGCCTCCGCATGGTGCATCCTGGTTAATGTCAAAATAGTCCGAAATGTAGTTATTTATGTTAAAACACTATAATAAATTATGATTGTGTTTATGAAAAATAAATTACAATTTTTTAAACATAAAAGTGATTATATCTCGGAAACTATTTCCAAATCTATATTTATATAGCTTTTTTTTCGTCTTTTTAGATCCCGAATCACTTCCCGAAGTATTGCGGGTAATTTTCCGAATACCTTGTATACATAATAATAGATAAAATATAGAAACAATTGAGAACAATTTGTAAATAAGTCATAATACAAAGAGCCAGCAAATTTTGGATAAAGAAAAATTTCTTAATAAAAGATTGATTTCAGAAATGATTTTTATTCAAAGACAAAAGAGAGGTTTAAATTTGTAAAATCACGCAGACTTGTTGAATCCGTTGTGGACGATTTATTTACACAAATTTTTGATTGTTTTTATATTTCATCTATTATCTCGTATATATGTATAAACATAATTGTCTGAAAATCTTTCATAAGCTTACAGTATATCATACAGTATATATATCTTAATTTAATTGTGTGCATTATTGTCTTGCTATTACTTTATTAATGTCGAAGTTTATCTTATATTTTAACTACAATAGTTTATTTCTAAATATTTTAGCTTAATATTCAACACTCACCGCTTACATATACTATCAAATATTAAAAACATTATACATTTGACTTTTTATATGTGAACAATAGCTTTACAATATCTGTCAGTGAAAAAGCATCTTATCCTCTAATTTTGTAATGTTTATTATATTTTTGTACCGAAGAGGATTCAAATTAGGGGTTGAAAGTCTTGTAAATTCGTTATTTTATATAATAAATATAATTTATTAAATTATTACACAAAAACAACCAGTGTTGGCTCATTTTTCATTTGTTTAATTTGATCTACTTTTTTTTACTTTTAGAGCCCTGGTAATGTTCCTAGATTGACACCACGCGTGAGTCAGTTAAGACAGGAAGAATGCGTGGATGTCGCTGGCCGGGAGGCAGCACACGAGAAGGAAATTCATAGTGCCATGCAGATATCGCAATCATGGGAGGATCTCACTTTGGAGGCGGAAGGATTATCATTCAAAGATTCAGAGTCTCCCACGCAGCTTAACAAAATAGAACGACCGAAGAGGCCATTGGATCCTCTAAGTTTAAATCTGTCTATCACCGGTTCACCGCTGTGTTCTTCACCTTCCCCTACAAGATCTGGATTTAATCAAAGACAGTGTTACTCTCCTGGAATTCACATCTGGAAGAATAATTTGTCTCCTAGTCCTACTAGAAAGGCATTTGCTACGAGGTAAAGCTTGTTCAGAACATAATATTTATCTCGTCTGAAGTTGTTGCATAAAATTTATGTATGGTCATATTTAAAAAAAAAAGTGATTAATGCAGTTTATATTATTTTTTTCATTGTTTATTATTTTCTACTAATATTTCATGAAATACAGGCGCAGTTTGAGTCCTATCGCGATAAGGCCGAGCTGTTTAGGGCCAGTCAAAAGAAAATTCGAATTAGACGAGACTGGAATGGATCACAGTTTACAACCACCGGTAAAACGCACTTCTGGTTTATTAACATCAGTTGCATCCAGGTTGCGTATATTTTTACAATAATTCTCTATATATATTATACTCTATATATATTATACTTAAGTATATACTTAAATAAAATTATCAAAGTAATAATTCTTTTAAAAGTATAAAAGAAACAATCATAGATCTGTTTTTTATTCCTGCATTTTTTGAAACTGGTGCGCACAGCGTTAAGTAAAAGTGAAACAAACATGTATTTATTTCACTGCAGGAATAAAAAATAAATTTAATATGTGTGTATCTCTATAATATAGTTTCTTTAATTCAATAATATCTTCGCAGATTGGATGCTCTGTCCAGCCCACTTCCTGGAACTATCAGTTCCGTGGGCACACCCGAATCGTTATCGAGCGCGGATTCACCTAGTTTCTCTTTCCGACCGGTGGATAGTCCATCACCAGTTCGTGTAAATCCGAATAGCGATAGCGAGTCTTTATCAGATGTGAGCAATCAAAGCAAATTAATGGATCAAATACGTGCCGATCAGATCAGTCAGGATAATCACAGATGAACAAGAGAGATTGTGGGACACGCGAGAGCTTGGAGATTCGACGTGTCATATTAATTCTTCTCGGCATATCGATGTAAAGGAGAAAGTATTTGTATCACGCATGAATCCAAAAATCGCGAGCATATTCTTGTTGTTAGTCTTATCGTTCGTAGACAAAGAACAGTAGTGTGACATGAACTTTTTGGAACTTTTAGTGCAAGTACGACATAAGTTTAGAAGAGAAGCATTTCTAAATGTGCATCTCTAATACTTTTTCGATGTACGAGTAAGCGTAGCGCCAATAGTGTTCTTTCCCTTTAATTAAATGCTAGCCACATATATCGGTGAAAAAACGCTTTACATGCCTCCGTATCGTTCCATATCTATGACTGGAATGATTTATTTCCTCTTTTTATCTTTGATTAATTAGCTACACAATGATTCTGTATATATCGATTAATGTATGCAAGATAAGCCTTTTTTTCGCTAATCGTCTATCCATTCTATTCAATGATTCTTAGCTCTTGTTATCTATTTTTAATATTTGATAAGTTTATTTTGGGCATTGGATAATTTTCTCTATCCAATGAATTCCTAAAGAACTATTTGTTATATAGATGATCAAGATTGCGTTTAATCACATTTAATCGTGTTTAATTGTGTTGATTTCGTAATATTATACAGATGGTTCAATCACCCCGTTGTCTTTAATCATTTTTTTTATTATTATATTATTTCTGCCGATTTTTAGGACTTTATTCCCATCTTAACGAGAAGTTTACGTTGACGCAGTTAAAATCTCCAGGCTCGTATTCTTTAGTAGTCAGCGTAAGTGCTAATAGAAAATCCTGAAGTTTTCCCTTAAAAAAATGTTCAAAGTGATAATTGCATAATATAAAGATAATATATTCGAGAAGAGGTGTAAGAATACCCCAATATTTCGAATTTTTTAAATTTTTTCTTTGTCTGACAAAGAAACACAAGCAAATGTCTCGCTCCGATTGTAATAAGCTTTAAATATGTTAAAATATAGATAAAAGATAAGAGACGTATTTTTTATAATTTGCTCAATCGCATGTTAAGGAAATGAAACTCTCCTTTTTGAAAAATCAATTTTCTTCTTTTTGAGTGAATATCTAAACCATAAAAGATATAAAAATGTTTTAATTAAATAACTTATAATAATTATAAATAATTTTTAAACAACAATTTTCAATAAAATATATATAAATATTCAATAAATAAATAAAAATTTTGAATAAAATATGTTGATAATAATAAAAATGTTTATGTAAATAAATTTTCATATAAAATTAAAAACATTTTTAAAGTTTTCGTATAAAACACTTCTAAAACTTTTTTTTTCAACTTTTGTATAAAAACATTTTGTTTTATAAATGATATTCTTTAGACGAATTCATTCAGAAAAAAAAACATCGACCTTTTTTCAAAAGAGATGATTTCATTCCTTTAAGAGGATCTTAAAATTGTCTGTTTTGTCAGTAGAACTTACGCACATACGATTTATGTACGAGCATTGACACATTGCTATATATTACTAACTACATCAATATCGCACGCATATATATATATATATATTATATATATATATATATATATATGTATATATGTATATACAAATTTTCTAACTTTAAATTCTAATCTTTTCTGTTAGGTCCAAGAACTAATTCTAAGAACTTAATATTATTTGTTCATGTAATCCTTAGTCGAAATCAAGATTGTTTTATATGTATAAAGTATAAAACTTGCAAATATTTATATTTATGAGTTGACGCCAGGAACAATAATAAAATTTCAAACTTTTTTTCGTTTTTGGCATAAAATCGACCTGTTTAGATCATTACTTATCGTTTATATTTTTTTTATGGAAAAGGAAAAAAATATTTATTTGAAAAATAAATCGATTTAAAACAAATGATTTTAAGATACCTTTAATGTGCAATTAAACACTTATAAATATGTCTCTTATTTTTATCTATCTATATTTTATATCCAAAGTTTATTATAAAGTCACAGCAGGACATTTGAATATATTTTCTTTTGAATCGTTTTTAGGGGAACAGTGAGAATATGTTGCATATCCTCACATGCAAAAATCAAAGATATCTGTAATCTATTTTGAGAGGAAAAATCCACAAATATTGTCTGTTTTTCCTAGCTTCCAATTATCTGTCAAAATTCATGGCCAGGTGAAACTCTAGTACCAGCGTATGTCAAACATTAATAATATATATCATTTACGTAAAAGCGCTGCTGTAGTTCATGAGATAATGATCTTGTCCTGGATGTATATCAATTGCCCACATCACTAATTGACTAATTTAAAATAATATAATCTCATTGATGAAGCAGTGAAAAATTACTAGGAACAGGCGATGTGAGTGATGTGTGCAATTGAATTGCAAGTGCGCCGCTCCCTCTTGTCCTATGCATTAATAATAATAATAATAATAATAATAATAATAATAATAATAATAATAATAATAATAATAGTAATAGTAATAATAATGATGATGATGATAATAATATATAGACGCGTTTGTTCTAGATTTCTCCGAACAATATCGTACAAATGGCTCTGTTTTCTCTCTGACGCTTTGTTTACGAATAATGACGTCATGTAGACTCCGCAAGATCTTCCTTTTACTTAAACCAAAGCATAAATATTAAGTTTTCAAGCTCATACTGCATTTAATACTCCTTTCCTTCTCCTTTTATTTTCGTCAGCTTGTGTCGATCAGACTCGTTCTTATGTTTCTGAAGAAACACATCTCTAATAACTACACATGTTGTGAAACATGTAATAATTTCTGGAATAGAGTCGAATTTTCGGTTCAAAATGATTTTTTCACCAAAACCGAAATTTCGATTAATTTCAGTAAAAAATCAAAGTTTTGATTTCGATTTTGGCCGAAATTAAGAGAAAATTTCGGTAAGTAACCGAAACTGCAACGGCGAGCATTCGAGAAACTATACGTTATCATCGATTGATCGGTGCCGATTGCTGCAAACTTCATCAGTGCTCTTTTTCTTCTTTATCCTTTTTCCTTTTTTTATTCGCCAAGTCGCTACATATCTAGTGCCTGAAATTCCTTCTAATTTATAGAAAATTCCTTATCATTTAAGGAATAAGATATTAATAAAATCTTATTTTTCAAAAATATATAAATTTCACATATTTTGACATTTTCCAATGACTCCAAAACTGTAGTGTTTGTAAGATTTATCTAATTTCGATTTTGGTTTCGATTGAAATTTAATAAAAACCGAAATTTAATAAAAATTCGTTTTCGACTCGAAATAAAAAAGTGGTTTCGGTCGGATTCTAAATGGAGCATTCCGAGAAAATTCCACGCAATCTCGATCGAGCGTTACTTTTCGAGTATGTATTTGTATAAATATATATAAATAGAAGACATTATATTTACTTATATCTGTATGAAAGTATCAGGTTTCAGAAGAGAAAGAGTGTTTAGCTCGATTGACGATGCTATGAAAATCTGTGCCAGAAAATATTATTATATGTAATATGCGCAGAAAGAATTGAGTTTAAATCTTATATGCATTTTAGCATGTATTTTTCGAATTTCCGCTCATCTGTTAATAAACTGATGATAGATAGATTATGTCATATTTCATTTTATGCGACGTGTAAAAAATTTTTATGTTCACATGCGAGGATGTCAATAAAATTAAACGTTAAAGATTTTTATCAATGTCCGCGTATGGACATTAATAAAAATCACCGATACATATAATAAATTGTTCCAATTGATTTTCAAAAAGCTTACAAGGGAACACAACAAATTTTCTTTCGATTTTAATAAACTTAAGATATAGAAAAAGATATAGATGTTAAAATATAAAAAAAAATAAGAGACATGTAGTTTTTTATAAATGCTTTTTCGCACATTAAAGATATAAAACTTTTATTTGAAAAAAGTTGGTTTTTTCTGAATGTCGATTAAACTATCACAGACATAAAAAAAGTTTTAATTAGTTGAATGATTTTGAAAAGTATTTTATATTGGGTGAATTTTTTAATCAAAGACTGCAAAATATCTGAAAAAACAAGCATTGTATGAAAAAATATTCCAAATAAACCCTCAATATTTTTGAAAGAGGAATTCTATCCCACAAAAGTTAGCCGCCTCCCGCTCCCCCCTGGAGATGGGGCTGGGGGTAACTTTGAAAGCTTAAATGGGAACCCCTACTTTTTATTGCAGATTCGGATCTATGTTCAAAAAATACGTCAATTTTGTCTAAAC
>NW_012130114.1:552314-573132 GCF_000143395.1 Atta cephalotes | reverse complement strand
TATATATATATATATATATATATATATATATATATATATATATATATATGTGTCATACACAATACTAGTGTGGTACAATATTAGTGTGCAGCATATGTTCCGTATGTTCCATCACGCTCCTACCATATCTCCTACTCACTTTAACGGTGCACTATATAAATAGTGGCTTCCGGGTGAATTAAATTTTCGTATAAATGCACGTCAAACATGCTGGGATAGCACAGGAAGTCTTTAATGTTCCACTATCATCCATTCCACCCGACTCAAGGAATCGGGTGATTTCCATCCTCCCGGGTAGATAGAGTAAGAATCTGAACATTCCACCTAAGCGCCCACTAAAGGAACTCTAAAGGAATCTGAACGCTTTATGGGTGCACCCGAGTGGGGAATCTAAACGCAGTCTTTGCTCGCCAGAAAGGATCGAGGGAGAGTGGAGCAGACTCACCCGGAAACTGCCATGTTAGTGCACCGTTGAAGTGAGTAGGACCGTGATAGAACATATAATGCTGCACTAGGTGCACTAGTGACACTAGGCAGCACATTAGTATTGTATCGCACTCATAAGGTTTGTTCGCGTCGCAAGCTCCAACATTCTCCAACATGCTCCTACCACAATGAATGAATAAGTAGGAATGAATAAGTAAGCTATAGTAGGAGTATATGTTGGAGCAAACAAACCTTGAGTTATAACTTCCAGACTTAATAGATAGATAAGAAGCTAAAGACTTGATAGAAAGAGAAAGAAATAATCGCAGAGTAGTTCTCTTCTTTTCTAGTGGTGAATTGATTGGTCGCCGCGGCAAGCTGGGAAATGGCCGAGAGCAATGAAGATAGACATTCGAGAGTTGTGACCTTAGAGTTGTGATCAAGCTGATTGGTCTCCCACTATAAAAGAGAGACATAACTATGTCTGGAGTAGAGATGTTCTTCAATGTTGTTTTCAGCTTCTCTATGAATGTTCCGTCTATCTTATAAGTCTATCTTATAAGACCACACTAATAGAGTGCATT
This sequence comes from Atta cephalotes, assembly GCF_000143395.1. Taxonomy (NCBI): domain Eukaryota; kingdom Metazoa; phylum Arthropoda; class Insecta; order Hymenoptera; family Formicidae; genus Atta; species Atta cephalotes. The sequence goes on along the minus strand of NW_012130114.1, from coordinate 572,122 downwards.
CGTTTAAGCAGTGATTAGCGCATCCACTGTTTTCTCATCTGCTAGTCACATGACATAAATTTATAGAACGGACCTCTTCATGAGTAGCGGCTCGAGGTTTGTTCGCGTTGCATGTTCCAAGTTAATCCAGAGAGTACTTGGATCACAGGTAAGATGGCGGTTGGAGCAGTTACATTCATGTGTTCCAATGTTCAGTAACACGAACGGATTTAGGGTAAGTGAACATACCACCTAACCTAATCCATGAGACCACTCGAATGATCGGACATTATCTCGTTTCGGGTATTTTGTGTCACCTCGATTATTTGAAAAATGTTTTTATACAAAATAAATGCGTTTTTAATAAAGTATAAAAGTTATATTATATTTTTATATTAATTATATTTTATTTTTTATTGTATTAATATTATTTTATTTAATTTTTAAAATTTTTCTAATTTTATTTATTTATTTTATTTATTTATTCTTTTTATTTTATTTATTTTATTTTATTTATTTTTTATATTTAAAAATTTTTTATTTTATTTTATTAATATTATATTGTTATACTATATTCTTGGAGGCTTCCACGGGAAGCCGCATAGGTGCTTTCTATATAAAGGCGTTTTGCGGATTTCCTTCGTTCCAGATCCATTCTTGGAATGTCAACATCTTCATGGAGCATTTTTATTGGGACTTGTGTGAAAAGGGATTTTACATCGAAACTTACAAGCAGGTCTGTGGGACGTAGTCGGATTTTTTGGATTTTTTGTATGAAGTCCATTGAGTTAATCACGTGATTCGGATTTCCCAGTGAAGGGTTGTAGTGCTAGGAAAATAAAAAACGTTAATCATAATAAAGGCTTCACATGAAGTCTCCTTCGACCTCATCCCGCTAATAGAGTACTGCTTAAACAATTACTTCGTCTATAACAATCAATTTTATGAACAAACTTCAGGAGCGGCAATGGGCTCTCTTATTTCTCCTGTAATTGCCAACATCTTTATGGAGCATTTTGAGAAAGAGACTCTCAGAAAAATACTCAAAAAACCAGAAGTTGGTTCCGTTATGTAGACAACACATTCGTGATATAGCAGAACTCCGTAAATTCCTTATTTTCCTCAATAATCAACATCCAAATATCTACTTCACTATAGACATAGAGGAAAATTCTTCTTCTTAAATGTTTTTCTTGTTTTTAAGAAAGCTGACGGTATCTTAGGTCATCAAGTGTACAGAAAATCAACAGATATCTACATCCCGAGTCGCACTAACACTCACAGCACAAAAACAGTCTGCAATCAACTTACTTGTACATAGAGCTTTCCATCTCTGACAAAGAACATCTACAGATAGAGCTCAACTACTTAAAACTAGTCTTACAGAAAAACAGACACGACAAAAAAAACATAATCAAAACAATCAATAAACATGCAAACAAGACAACGGTCTCTAACACACAACCAGAAAGAATTCTCCCATCTGTCAAAGGAACAACAATCGGATTGGCAGGATAATAACAAACACAATATCTGAATTATCTTTAAACCATCCAAAAAGATAAGACAAATCTTAAGAAATCCTAAAGATCAAAGACCTCAGCTCCATAGGAGTACGAGTATACAAAATACCTTGTTCCTACGGGCAAGAATACATTGGAGAAATTATATTGAAATATTGGGTTGTTCGGAAAGTTCGTGCCGATGTTGAAGGAAAATTGAAACGCAGAAAATTTTAATTTAATAAATGTATACTAAAATTTAAATTTTAGTCGGCACGAACTTTCCGGACAATCCAATACATTGGAACTGGGAAAATGATCAACGGATAAAAGAACACTAACATAATGTCAGCTAAAACACGTCACGTAATCAGCATTATCAGGACACAACATCGAAACAGAATATCAAATACTGACAAAACGACCACAATAACCAATATTACATCATATCATTTCCAAGAAAGTATAGAGAAGTCATAGAGATACAAAAACCCTAACAATCTAAATAGAATATAACATAATGACTATAACATAAATAAAATATGGAAAATCTTTCTTCCGGTTATTGAAGGTTGATCAATTTCCCCTACCTCCTCCTCCTTCCCACCCACAATTCTCTTCTTTCTCCCACCACTCCAACAAGTAACGTAATATAAAAGGAAGAACGGCTCGGAAGAACAGCTCAGTATCAGACTGTTTCTTGCCCTGATGAGTGGACTGTAAGACTCACAAAACGTTAGCATTTCAAGAATGGATCTGGATACGGAGGAAACCCGCGAAACGTATAATCTTTATAGATCATACAGCATTTCAGAATCTCCTTAAAGGTATAAAAATTACAATATTACAATATAAACAATATCAATTTTTTTCGCTCGTATAACTTATAATAAATTAATAAATAGTAAAGGTCAATACATTAAACGAGCTACAGTTAGATGTAATAAATAATATTTATTAATCACAAATTATAATTTTCCAACGATAAGTTTCAACAGTTTCGACTATACTTAGTCCTCATCAGCCACAGAAATATATAAATACCCAAATATCTAATTATATTAACGTATTATGAAGATCATCTCACATTCAAGTTACAATAAATAATATAACAGGTTCCTAAGAATCATCTCACCTTCGTGTTACAAAGGACAGTATATCGCAATCATATTATATCGTCGTCAAACTTAATAAAAATAAACGATGTAGAAGATGAAGAGTCATGATTCCGAACCAATTCATCGATTATTAGCGAGAAAGGGCAGTCAGTATGAATAAATGAATAAATTCTAGTCATATTAATGATGTAGCTTGATGTCAAATAATATGTCATATAAAAGGTTGTCTTTGTGTACGTCTTTAATAATATTGGTAGATAAATTTTATAAAATAAATTGTCGTCAAAATTGAAATTATAAAGCATTAAACAGTTTGTAACTTAAAAATGTTAAAGATAGATTTTAACCTTTAAAAATATATATAAAAATATATATAAATATATATAAAAATATATGGTAAAAACAATAATAAATTATAACTTTATGTACGTGTACATATAAAAATTTTATTAGAACAAAACCGCGAAACATAAATAACAAACGCTTTAAATTTATAATGTCAATTAACAAAATTAAATAATTATCAAGGAGTAAAGAATAAAAGTTATACAACACTTACATTAATATGAAGGTAAATACAAATTATATATTATACAATGGCAAGTTAGCAACAGTCTATTAAAATTGTAATATAGAATTTATAATCGGTTATATTCACTGATGCAAGATCTTAATTGTGAGAGAGTATAAACGCAAACGATGCCATATGTCAAAAAGTCGAATGACAAAAGAATTATGTACTGTCGTTTTTGTTATTATTAGCAATTAAATTTAATAGAAAACGTATATGTCATCTAGAGATTCGGTATCTTTTTTAAAATTTATATCATCTTACTGTTCTTTTATATGTAATGTTTCCAAAATGAGTCTTTTATTATAATTTGATTATAATAATCCGTATCCATGTCTTTCTTCCATTCCTCAAAATGGTTATAACGGTGAATTAATTATTAATGAAAAATCCTCTAAAGAATCGAGGTTAGACTTAATAAATATTTTCATTGATCCGGTAAAATTCATAGGTATAAAAAACAATCTGTTGGAAACCATGAATAACAAGTGGTTTGTTAATATGTCCAACATTCCTCCTTTAGTCTTTAACTTATTACAATTAAGTAATAATTTCAGTTTGTCTCCATAGATAGATAAAAAATTCGCAGTTCATTAAGGATTTAGAAAATAATAACCACGGTTTCAATAATGCGTATAAAAGTAAGATTCGGGTCTCTGTCATTCTAGAGAATATCTAGAGAATTTTTTGGTGAACAATCATTTTTGATTTTTTTTGATGATAACAATGAATTAGAACTTTTAAATTTATATATATTAAATTTATATTATAACTATGTTGTGTAAAAAGAATCCCAACATAATTTTCACTCGAACGGATAAGGAAAATGTCACCGGCGTTAGATAAAGTATATTAAAAAAATGGAGGAATTGTTGATGGATAATGACACCTATGTATAATATAGTGGAGAAGGATCCGATTAAGATCGAAAGGAATCTGAATTTAATGTTAAAGAAATGGTTAGATTTCCAATGATTACATTTCCAATAAAACAAAGTTAGCCCTTCAATCATCTGACTTGTATCTTTCATTAGTCTTACGAAGATGTACAAGATTAATTGTCCAAGAAAGAATCATTGTTTCGTCTGTTAACACAGCTTTGTATCCTTTCTTCGTTTTTCTACACAAAATCATTACTAGTAATTTACCTGAAAATCCTCTAAGAGCTCCTACTCTAATGAAAATGTAAAGTTTGTCGAAGAAGTATGCACAAAGAATTTTAAACACTTCATTGACTTTCCATTGACTCTTAGTGGTTTTGAATATTCTTCACGAACTCTCCCCAAACGCTCCGTAAAGTGTGTCTACAACACATCTTTCACATTTCCCACATGTTTTTTTTTTTCATTAACGTTTCTTATACGCTCCTCAACACTACGCAAAGAATGGAGCGTACTGATACACTTCCTAAACACTTCATTTATTAATACTTCATCTACGTTCCTAAACGTTTGGTAAAAAGTACACGGAGCATTCAAATTTACTTTGTGTACGCTTCTAGGATATAGAGATAAAAAAATTTATTTTAAAACAGAACATTATTGAGCTGTACAATGAATGTAAACGAAGCGTCGTTAAGTATGTCACCAGAGAGACATGGTGAGAACTAACTTCACGAATTTAAAAAACCACATAGTTAGGATAAAAGACGTAGCATTGAAAATTTTTTCTGTTGTGTTCTAATGAAATAATTTTTTGAAGTGAGCCCCTAGATCTCCAAGAAGAAAACAGCACTTTTTTTTAGATATTTACCGAATAAATGAAATATATTTTAAAATATCATTTGCTTACCAAGGATCTCGATTATATTTCATTCACGTTCTGCTCGTTGAATGTAAACGAAGCGTGATTAGGCAGTTTAGAGAATGTAAACGGAGCATCGTCAAGTTCTTAAACGAACGTGAAACTGCATTTCCTATTCAAAATTTTAAAAATTCATAATGTATTTACAGAAAAAGCTAATATTATTTTTAGATTGAAAAGCATAGAAATATGCTCCATGCAATTCCTATAAAAATGCATTCAGAATTGAAAAATTTATTTTAACATTTGTGAATCAATATTTCTGAAAATTTGAATCCATTTTAATTCAATTTAATCTATTCTCGTTTGCTAGGTATTGAGTTGGAATAATTAATCTCCAATTTTAATGTTTAATAACTCTATTCACGAGGCCGATCTCTGCATTTTTTGTCAGATTTTTTCGTTTTGAGTGAATGAGTATATTTTTATTAAAATTTTAAGTGGGATAGAATATTCTAAATAATTACCAAATTTATTTTATGTTTCGTTTTATCTAACATTGAGAATGACCCAAGTAGGGTCAAAACGCCATTTACAGTTATATTTTCGTTTTAATTATATTTTATTATTTACATTACATTGTTTAGTCTTATGGCTCATAGTCCTTTTCTACATAATTTATTATTAATATTTTTTATCACTGCCCGTATCGCCTAGCTGATTGGTTGTTGCTTAATTCTTAACGCTTGCATGTGAATGTCCCTTTATGTTTTTGTATGTACCATGGGCTTTATCCATTCCATGACGCGTATAACCTGAAAAATCGTCTATCGAAATGAAATGAAGTTTTTATCCGCTTTTATCTATCATTAACTCAATTTATTGCTGAATTTCACGCAATGAACAGTGATAATTAAAAGTATTACGTACTTATGTAATTGCTCAAAGTTGTAGTTATGTTCAAAGAGTGCCAAGTAACAATAAAGGCGGTACGTATTCTTCCTTCAATTCCATTTTTTTGTTCGCGCCGTTACGAAGCTAGTGATGTTTTTTACGGAAGAAATTTGGTGGAAAATATTGTCGAAGGAGGAGAATATAACGTTTAATTTTTGTGTAATTTTTCAATTTTTATCTTATTGTATACTCGAAACGTTTATTTAGCTATTTCAAACAATGTTTTGAATTTTATACATATGTATTTTTTATGATATGCAAGATCCCAAATTTAATTTATCTGAGTGTTACTCTGTAGTCTACAACTGTGATGCAATACTGTGCTCCTGGATCTTCACTGATCTTCATTGATTAAAATTAGTGTAGAACACTTAAGCTTCTTCTATAATGTGCTCTTCGTTTCTTGTTTCTTGCTTTGTATCTATTGCTTTTTCCCTCTTTGCAATCGTTTTATCGATAATTGCATTTTCTTGCTACGGTTTCTTGTTTCTTCCGAAGTTCATTAACTTTTATCTTGGGTGATATAAAACAAAAGATCGGATAAGAAGCAAAAAAATATAAAAAATAACAGAAAGCGGAAACAGAAAACAAAAAGTTTTTTCTTCAAGTCATGCAATGTCGCCACATTTATATTCAAGTATCTTTAGTGAAGGGGACGATGATAACAGCCTCTTGTGGATTCAAATTTAAACCTTGATACAAATTAAGTATTATAACTATCTGCTTGATAAAAAGTATTAGAATAATTTCGAGGGTGTATAGAAATATTTATATAAAATAGAGCAGATTATCAATGAAACTTTAAAAAGTTTCTTTCACTAGGCTACAGATATTCGAGTATAAACTAGAGGAAAAGATGGTATTATGGCCAGTGTATATTGTGGTCTCCCTTAATATCTCTGCTATTATATAGCGAATAATAATTAACTTATATTAAGGAATTATTTATTCAGTAACTTACCATTATATCATGCTGATATATCATAATATTAATACTCAATAGCCAGCAGCTTATTATAATGCATTTTTAAAGTATTTCGAAATGTTTCTGAGATACATTTTAGCATTTAATTACACCTACTTCCTCATTTTTCTTAAATTTGAGCATATTATCATTTGAATATTTGTATTTTTGAATGTGTTATTTTGCTATTTAATATTTTATATTGAGATATAACATTTTGTACTATTTGAGATTTTTAATACTGAGCAGCTTATTATAGCTAGCAAAAGTTATGTGTATATACATTTGCATATATTTTAAAATGTTTTACTTTTTTGTTAATTTTGTATTAAATACTATTTTCTAAACAAAACTATTATTTTAAGATTATTTTTATGAAAAGCCATATTAATTTATTAAATATCCATTTTTTTTCTTCGAGTCATGCAATGTTACTATATTTTTATTAATAGTTTATTATTAATAGTATCACAACTAATAAATATTTCATAATTTTGAGTTCCAGAATCAATTCAACAACAATGAATGTAACTGTCAAATTTGAAACTTAAATATTGATTATTAACAAAGTTATTATGTAAGATGCAACTGGGATGCCATAATATCACCTTCCCTTTTAATGAACTAATACTACTAATACTGAAATATCTCGAAAACGATTGTGATCGTTTTCCCCCAATTTAGGTTTCCCCCAAATAAACAAACAAAATAGGGGATTATACTTAAGCCTATGGTACAAAAAACGTAAGGCAATAAAACATAAACAGTAAGCGACTTGGCTAATTACGATAGAGACTGTAAAGCATCTACAGTAGCAATAGAGATTGTAGACACGTCGGAAGTAAGCTGGTTTTCCAGTCCAGCCAGAAATGATTGATCGATTAACGTCAAATCGATCAATGTGACCACTCATTATAGACGATGCTTTACGATTTCCTTACTGCTTACGTCTTACGTTTCTGTGCTATGCTTTATGCATGATCTACAATGGGCAGTAACAGTAATTGATTAAGGTGTAAGCATAGAAATCAATCGATTATAGTTGATATTTTTTTCATATTCAATTATGATTGGTCGATTTCTATCCCTTAATCCACTACTGCATAAAGTCCTAGCATAGAAACATAAGGTGTAAGCAGTTGAGGAACACACTAATCCTACCAAGTTTCATTGAAATTGGTGAGGCCCCACTTCTGAGCTTATCCTTGTTAGAATTTGTCGTATGAAAATTCTGAAATATTCTCTAAGATTTCTTATTTAATAAAAAATATTTTCTGAAAAAATATTTTGAACTTTTTCAGATTTCATAAGATTTTATCTGGTATAAAATAAAAAAACTTAAAATATTTCAGAGTTCATATATATGAAGAAAAATTCTAGAAAAATATGTAAGCTTTCAGGCCGCTTTCTTGATACTTATAAAAATTTCAATAACAATATGACGATAAAAAAGCAAATAAGAATCGATTCTTTAAAATATAAACGTATAAAAATTATTAATATAAATTATAAAATACATATATAATAGAAAATTGAGATATTATATATTTCGGCTCTTAGATTGAGCTATTTTTAGATATTCTCCTCTTCACATTTAACATTAGTTACCATCATCAGAGAAATAAAAAAAACCCATGATATAATATGTTTCAACTTATAGAGCGATCCTAATGAATGTTGTATGGAAGACATCAATTACTCACAAACGATTTGTTGACCGATTATTAAGAATTTTGTGAAAATCTGATAAAAAAACAGATTCTTTCAATGAATAAATAATTAACTTAAATAAATAAAATTTTTTAAGGAAATTATCTTTACCTGATTAAAATTAAAAAAAAATAAATAGTAACTTGAACAAACAAAATTTTTGAAAGAAATTTTCGTTTTTTAATTAAAATTCTATAAAAAGTAAGTAACTGCAGCATTTCGATAAAACACTTACCCGTAAGATCGTAGTTATTACGTTTCATATACGTTTATACATTTCATAAGAAGAATACATAGTCCAAAACATTGTTAAAAATGTATAGAATGTAATGAAAAATACATCAGTCAAATGGTGACAATAGATATATTTAATAGTCAATATAATAAGCAAAAACTATGTGTGTCTGTCAAATCTTTTTTCAGGAAGATTCTTAAATTATTTTTCGAATCACCAGTCTCCCAAAAAAAAAGGATATTTAATTTGGTTGACAGAGCTCTATTATTGTCTGAATCAGAATTTTACCAAAAAAAGTCTGACATTAATAATCAATTAATAATAATCAATACACTAATTGAGAATGATTATCCTCTGAAATTCATTTTTGATACTATCAGTGACAGAATTAGAAACATACAGCGTGGAGGAACAGTAGTACACGATTGTGAAAATAAAAATAAAAATGAAGAATCAAGGATTGTAATATTATGGTGTTTACGTTTATTCCATCGATACCAATAAATTTAAAAAATTTAGTAAAGAGGATATCAAAATCTCATATTACAGTTCTAAATTTATTAAAGCAAGTTTATTAAAATGCAAAAGATCTAAATCAAACTTTCAAAGACTAATGTAGTATACAAGATCATGTGCAACGATTGTGATGCATCTTATGTCGGACAAATGGGTAGACAACTTAAAACTAGAATTGCAGAACATCGCAACCATATCCGTTGGAATACATCTACCCGTTCTGTAATCACCGAACATAGGATGCAAATGACATAATTTTGATTGGAATAACATCCAGATATTAGACGAAGAGCGTGTTACAATAAACACTTAATTTCCGAGATGTTAAACATCAAAAAACAGAAAAACAATCTCAATTTCATACACCATCTTCATAAAGTGTATATGCCGATTATAAACAAAATTCGACATTGTTTTTATTAAGTTTTTTTATCAATCTATTAATCGTCTCTTAGATGGTGACAGTCTACCATTAACAACATTCAAATAATATCTCTGAAAGATTTGACAGATACACATAGTTTTCGATTATTATACTGATTATTAAGTATATCTATCGTCACTATTTGACTGACGTATTTTTCATTACATTCTATACATTTTTAACAATGTTTTGGACGATGTATTCTTCTTATATAACGATAACTGTGATCTACAGGTCTTTTATCGAAATGCGGTTACTTATTTTTTATAGAATTTTAATTAAAAAATAATTTCTTTAAAAAAATTTTAGTTATTCATGTTACTATTTATTTTTAAAAAATTTTAATCAAGTAAAGATAATTTCCTTAAAGAATTTTATTGATTCAAATTAATTTATTCATTGGTGAAAGAATCTGTTTTTTTATCAGATCTTCACAAAATTCTTAACAATCGATCAACAAATCGTTTGTGAGTAATTGGTTATTTCATACAACATTCATCAAGATCGCTACATAAGTTGAAACACATTATATTATGGTTTTTTTTTATTTCTCTGATGATAGTAACTAATTTTAAGTGTGAAGAGGAGGATATTTGAAGATGGCAATCTAACAGCCGAAACATGTAATATCTGTTTTCTATTATGTATGTATTAATAATTTTTATATTTTTATATTTTTTATCGTTATATTTTAAAGAATTGACTCTTGTTTGCCTTTTTTATCGTTATATTATTATTGAAAATCCTTTTAAAAGTTCTTGATTGGTTTATATAAAATGTTTCAATTTTTGTAAAAAAAAGTCTAAGAAATTTTCTAAAAAGTTATAAGTAGACATCGGATTTTATGCAGATATTTTTTGTAGACATCCATAAAATATTCAAATTTGCATAAATATGTAAATATGCACAAATAAATACACATTTTTAGAATGATAAAAATTTCAATTTTTATGTTACTTTCCAATCGGCTTTCTAAAAAAAAAGTATCAAATTGCATAAGAATCCGATGTCTAATTAAATAAAATTTTAGAAATTCTGAAAAATACTGTACTTAAAAATTTTGAAATTATATGATTTAAAATTCTCATCAGGGATTGCTAAATAAGTATTGTGATATTATGAAATGAGCTTTACTTTTGTAAAAAAAACTTCTTTTTTAATCCTTTTTAATATTTTGTGCAGAAAATGGTAGATATAAAGAGCAATCCTCCCATCGGAGAGAACGATTCACATTACGAGTCGAGGATACGAGTAAACAGTTTTGGGCGAGGTTCTGGCACAGGAACGTCAACACCATCATCTTCTTCCGATTACATGACTGGGGAGGCAGACGATAGTTCTGACAGTAAGAGTACTATACCATTCAGCTTGAAATCAATAGAGACCATGCTGTCATTATCCAAGGTATATACAAAGTATATAATTTAAAATAATATTTCTTTTCAAGATCGTTTTAGCATCGTTTTAGCAAAAATAATATCTTATACGAATTTGTATTATTATACAATATTATCTTGTTACAAATGAATATTAAAGAAAATAATGGAAATTGTTGTTTTATCCAGGATGCTTCTGAGGAAGATCTTCAAGAGATGGTGCGCAAGTGCAAACTGATGGTATTGGAGAGTGCCGAATGTTCGGATGAGCGTAAATGGCTCGTTCGACGGCTGATTGAATTGCGTTTGCGCGTTCAAGAGTTGCGTGAGACTTCAGATGAGAATCTCTTTGAGACGCGCGTAATTCTCGGTCATCACTTCGTGCCGCAGAAGTACTATATTACTACGTCTAGTCCGGTTTATTGCGACCATTGCAGTGGCGCAATTTGGACGATGCTGCAGTCGTGGTACATGTGCAATGGTAAATGTTAAACAATTCAGCTCTAGACTATTCTCTGAACTGATCAACATATATTGTGATGATTGCATAATTTTCAATGAGTTTAAATGATATCTTTGATGATTGTTGTTTTATTACAAATTGGTTGAAAAAGTCTAATAGATAGAAAAAAACCATAGTAAATTCCAGTTTTTATTAGGCTTATTTACGTTGCTTGGAATCTCTCAAAAATTTTACATTTAAAAAATTAAATTAAACAAATTTTATTATTTTAAAATAAAATAAATATTCTTGAGGTTTCTACAGGCGCTTTCTATATAAAAATTATGCGTTTCGCGGGTTTTCTCCGTGTCCAGATCCATTCTTGGAATTCCAACGTTTCGTGAATCTTGCAGTCCACTTCATCAGGGCGAGGAGTAGTCTGATACTGAACTGTTCCTCCGGATCTACATGCCGAGTCGCACCACCACCCAGCACAAAAACAGTTAGTAATCAATTCACTTGTACATAGAGTTTTTATCATCTCTGACGAAGAACATCTATAGATTCAACCACCTAAAACTAGTCTTACAAAAAAATGAATACGACAAAAAAACATAACCAAATCAATACACAAGACAAAAATCAAATCAAACGAATACAATCAAACGAAAAAATTCTATCCATTTTTCTATATTAAAGGAACAACAGATCAAATTGGTAGGATATTATAAACATAATATCCGAATTATCTTCAAATCCAAAAAGATAAGAGAAATTTTAAAAGAAATCTTAAAGATCAAAGACCTTTACAGCTCCGCAAGAATATACATCGAAGAAACCGCGAGAATGATTAATCTACGGATAAAAGAACATCAATGTGATATCAGGCTAAAACACGCCATGTACTCGGCATTATCAGAACACAATATCGCAACAGGACATCAAATACTCTTTGACAAAGCGACCACAATAGCCAACATCATACTTTCCAAGAAAATATAGAGAAGCCATAAAAATATTCCAACAATCTAAATAGAGAAACAATAATTAACAACATAAATAAAATATGGAAGACCATTCTCCCGCTTATTGAAGACCGATCGATTTCCTCCTCTCACCCCTTCCCCTCCCCTCCCATTCACAATTCTCTTTTTCTTCCCATCACTCCAACAAGCAGTGTAATATAAAGGGAACGGCCCAGAGGAACAGCTCAGTATCAGGCTGCTCCTCGCTCTGATGAAGGACTGCAAGGTCACGAAACAATGGCGTTCCAATAATGGATCTGGACAGAGAAAACCAATGCGTGCATAATTGCATAATTTTTATAAAGATAAATATACTTCTTCAGTTAAAGAAAAAGAAAGCGAAGATACTAAATACAAAAAGTACGGGCAATGTAAATAGATCTAATGTTCCAGATTTTATTCAATGGAATAAATTAGCAAAAACTATAAAAATGACTAATATATGTAACACATTTATATAACTTTTTATATAACTTTATGCAAAAAATTATTTTTGCTTTAATTAATAATAACAAATTCGGCTCACATGTATTGGCTCTGTTCTAGTGCTGTCCTGACATGATGCGAGTGCAAAATTTCTTTGATATTATAAACTGCATTACCAGAAACGTTAGAACAATATTTCTTGACTCGTTCAGTTCGTTTGGTTGATAATAGTATGCTCTATATAATTTGAATGTGTGAACACAGAAAAAATTCGCACTCAGTGCGCACTAGTGCAGTCTGCCGAATCTGGTATGAATCATACCGAGAGAGAGAGAGAGAAGGGTGGAGGGAGAGGGGATGTAAAAAAAAATTAATTAGTCAATAATTTTTACAAATACATTTTCTCAACTTTATAAATTGCACATTGATTCGATTTATCGGACTCGAAACACAGTTGCAAACTAACGTTGAAATATTAATAATTCAAATTAGATTGATCAATTTTTTAATAATGATACTAATAAACATCTTAAAAACCTGTAAATTATAATATAATTAAAATTTAAAATAATTCAAACAATCAAATAGAAAGATAAAGAAGCCATGCTTGATGTTCGTACTATACAATAGTTATAATAAAATAACAATTATGCAAACATACATACAATAGACCTTTTCACATCAGGTCCTCTTTAGTGTAATAAAACTTAATACAAAATTTTATATTTCAAATTTTTCTTAAGTTCCTGACTAGTCGCGGTGACCATGTTGGAATTGCGACATCAGAAGCGAAAAATATAATTTATGTTGCATGCTATTTGCAAGTAAATCGCGCGCGCGCGAGATATTGTATAGCATAAATATCAAGCGTAGCTTCTTTGCCTTGTTTATAATTTGACTGAATTTTATTCGTTGGAGTCTAATACATTGTGTTTAATCTGTAAATAATTATTATGAAAAATATTATCTTAACCAGGATAAATTGAAATTAGTATGTAATATATAGTTTTAAAAATAAATGTTAAGAAAGGCTGAATGAACCAAATAACAACAAATGTAAATATGTAAATATAAGAAACAAATATAATTATCAAAATCTAACGCAAATAATAAATAAATGTAAAAAATAATGTTGTTCGAGCCCGATATAGATCATCTTCAGTGTATATATAAACATAATTAAAATAGAAAAGATAAACAAATTTAATATACTTAAATAAACAAATCAATTAATAAAATAATACAGTGCAACAGGTGCTTTCGGTAGAAATGCATCCTATAATCGTGAATCCGATATTACATCCACATGATATAGCGTAAATGATAAATGTCAAAAAGATAAAAATCCATATTAGTGTCAGAATGCGCAAAATTATTCACACGCATCGTAAATATAACAATACTCGTTAAAATCTGATAAAAATAATGGAAACAAAAATTATACCAATACGGTATTTAACGCAATGAAAAACTCCTAAGTTAGCTTATATAATTCCAACACATTAAGTAAGTATGTAAAAAGAGGTAAAGACCAATTGGACGTTTTATCAAATCAAGGGATAGTTTACAAAATATTTTATGAGGATTGCGAGGCCAGTTATGTAGGTCAAACGAAGAGAAAGTTAAAGACTAGATTGCAGGAACATAAATTTGACATAAATAAAAATACGGGCTCTCCAATAGTCATCACAAACCACCGTATTGAATACAACCACAATTTTGATTGGAGTAATGTAAAAATCCTTGATAAGGAACCTTCCTACAAAAAAAAGTTGATATCTGAGATGGTTCATATTAAAAAGCCAGGGCTTAAACAAGCAGAGTGAATCTGATTCGTTACATGATTCCTATCTCTCCATCATATATCTTTCTCTCTCTCTTAGCTATTCTTCCTTTTTCTACTAGTTTTCCTTTCCTATTTCCATTCCTTTACTTTTTTAACAGTTCCTTCACTCTTTGTATCGCAGCCAGACGATTAAGACGTTTCTTCGCAATACAGTTTCCTAACTTTTATACTCTTTTGCCAATATGATATTATCCTTGGCAGAAGAAATTTTATATTAATACTTTTTGGAGTTCTTTTTATCTTTAGACAACATTGTAAATTTAAGGTAATCTTGACTACATGTTTTAATTTATACTTATTGTAATCTATAGATAGACTTTCTTTACTGTACAGTCTGTATCTTTGTACTTAATGCTCTGGAGTTTTTCGTTGCGTTAAATACTGTATTGGTATAATTTTTGTTTCCATTATTTTTATAGATTTTAATAAGAGAATTGTTATATTTACGATGCGTGTGAATAATTTTGCGCATTCTGACACCAATATGAATTTTTATCTTTTTGACATCTATTATTTACGCTATATCATTGAAGATTTAATATCGGATTCATGATGACAGGATGCGTTTCTACCGAAGGCCTGTTACACTGTATTATTTTATTAGTTGATTTATTTATATTAAATTTGTTTATCTTTTTTATTTTAATTATGTTTATATGTAACACTGAAGATGACCTCGGTCGAGCTCGAAACGACGTTATTTTTTATTTGCGTTAAATCTTGATAATTATATTGTTTCTTATATTTACACATTTGTTATTTGATTCATAGCCTTTCTTAATTTATTTTTAATTTATATTATTGAACCATTATTATATATTTTTAAAACAAAAATCAAAGATATATACAAATATTATAAAATTTTATATTAGTTTTTCATAAGAAAAATATAATAGAGTAACACATTTAAAAATTTGTACTAATATAATCTGAGCTGTTTATTCAAGAATATCGATTTATTCAAGAGTAAAGATTTTCTACTTATTTTATCGTTTTTTTAATAAAAGAGACTAATTTTTATCGATTTTTTTTCTGAAAAAATACTGGTTTTTATGCTGAATTTTATGCAAAACAATATTGAATTTTTGTTACAAATACGTTTTATTTATTCAGATTGCAAATTCAGTTGTCACTGGAAATGTCTGAACAATGTGTGTCGTGTATGCGTGCATGTGGTCGCCAGTGAAGCTGGCGGATACACGCACACGAAGGATATCTGTCCGGAGCAAGGCCTCTCGAAGCAAGGTTACCGTTGCGCGGAATGTAAAGTGCGAATAACATTCAGTAAGTATTTAATAGATTAGATTAAAAAGTGTCTTGGTAATTATAAATAAGTACATAAATGGACTATTTGCTTGATTGTCATATTTGTTTAATGTCTGTTAAGTATTCTATTCCTTCGATAACACACTATTAAAATATTCCTATTAAGATCATAATAATGATAATGAATCCTGTCCTCTTGCAAGCTTTCTCAAAAGGATTATCGTTATCCTGCTTTGGCAATTCCTTTAAGAATGCAGGTATCTAATATATTAATAGCAATGTATCATACTAATACATTAAAATAAAATATTATGCAGACACGTTATTACTTCAATATAAATATCTTATATCTTTATTTATTATTTCAATTTTGTCATGTGTAACTGCATTAAGATATTTTGGGATATTTTAAATACATTTTTGTATCTTCAAATATTTATGGAAATTATAATTTCCCATTAGATTGACGATACGTAGAATTTTTTTATAGATACATATTTCTTAAATCACGATATTTATAAATACATACAATCTGATAATCAAAATAGTGACACTTCTAGAATCAGCGTGGGTAGAGCCTCGACTTTGCGACTACAGCGGTTTATATTACTGTCAAAGATGCCATTGGAACACAGCCATGGTCATTCCCGCGAGAGTAATCAGAAATTGGGACATGGAGCCGCGTCTAGTATCTCGCGCCGCAGTGCAGCTTTTGATGCTTTTGGAGGATCGTTCCGTACTATCGCTAGAAGAATTAAACCCGAAACTCTTTACCTTAGTTCCGGATTTATCACTTGTAAAGGTAAGTCTCAAACATATCACTGTGTATATATAATAATTATAAAAGTAATTATAAAATATTATATTAGAGTAACTAAATTAAAAATTATTAGATATAAATTATGTATCGCAAATCAAATGTCTCTTTTTTTTATCAAAATGAAATTAAAATAGATTTGAATTACATTTTTTTATTATACTGCACATTATGTGCAATTATTATATTAAAAAATCGTTTCTTTTTCATTAAATGTAGCTATTTTAATTAATATGTACATTTAATTAAATGATAATATTATCTAGATCAGTATCTAGATAATATTGTACAACTTTGCTTCCGCCGTTTTTTTCCGAAATTCGAGGCTTTATTGTAAAAAACTGGTTATACATTCAAGGTTTATGATTCAAAGTTCATCGATTGTCCATCGCTGGCCACTACTTTCTCCCATCTTTCGAGTAGCGTACGAATCCCGCGTCGAAAAAACTGGTCATCTTTTGAGGCTATCCACGAATCGATCCAATTTTTTACTTCTTCATAAGACCGGAAGTGCTGGACAGCCAGGCCGTGTGCCATTGATCGAAACAAATGATAATCAGAGGGAGCAACGTCTGGAGAATACGGCGGATGGGGAAGGTAGGACTTCCCATTTCAATGTTTCCAAGTATGTCTTGATCACTTTCGCAACATGGGGTCGAGCATTGTCATGCTGCAAAATCACTTTATCTCTCGTTGTATTGCGGCCGTTTGTCTTTCAATGCTCGGCTCAAACGCATCAATTGCGTTCGATCGCCTGTGATGTTTCAGTCGGTTTTAACAGTTCATAATACACTACGCCGAACTGGTCCCACAAAATACAGAGCATGACCTTCGAGCCGTGAATATTCGGTTTGGCTGTCGACGTGGAAGCATGGCCGGGAACTTCCCATGATTTTCTGCGCTTGGGATTATCGTAATGAATCCATTTTTCGTCCCCAGTCACAATGCGATGCAGAAATCCCTTCCGTCTTTGCCTTTCAAGCAGCTGTTCAGAAGCAAACAAACGCCGTTCAACATCTCTCGGCTTCAATTCGTACGGCACTCAATTTCCTTGCTTCTGAATCATTCCCATGGCTTTGAGGCGTTTTGAAATGGCTTGTTGAGTCACTCCCAATGATCGTGCCAATTCTTCTTGATTTTGACACGAGTCTTGCTCAAGGAATGCCTCCAATTCTGTATCTTCGAAAACCTTCTCTCTTCCACCGCTATGCCGGTCTTCGATGTCAAAATCACCGTTCTTGAAGCGTTGAAACCACTCACGACACGTTCTTTTATTAATAGCGACCTCACCATAAGTATTTGGGAGCATTCGATGAACCTCAGCCGCAGATTTCTTCATATTGAAGCAAAAAATTAAAACCTCCCGCAAATGACGAGAATTTGGCTCGTAAACTGACATTTTCAATCGAGAATAACTTTATGATGCAGACACAAATCGACTAATGTTTCTATGGGGTTATGTTGACAGATGCCCAAGTTTATTGTATGACGTCTATGATCTATTTATTTCGACCACCACTTACTGCTAAAGCCATCTATAGGAAAATGGCGGAAGCAAAGTTGTACATCTAATAGATACTGAGATGTGTTACTATTAAATTTTAGCGAATGCGAGAGGAAATGCAGATGATGAAGAAATATTTAGTTCTGTGCGTGGAAGCTTGCACTCAGGGATTACCGTGGAAGATTGGATTGCGCACACATATGATCGAAAATTCGGGTAATTATTCCATTAAGGACCTCATCGATCTTCAAAGTGGCATTCTCTTGGACGAGCTTCGTACTGCGTACGACACAATGCATGCACATATTACGCAGCAATGTGAACTCTGCAAGGCAAGGTAAATATTTAAAAAGAGAAAGAATACATTTTTTTTATATTCATTTATATAACTTATTTTTAATGATGAATTTTTAATGATGAATTCATATGTTAAGGCTCACCATTATCATTATTTTCGAACTTAATACATAAAGAATAGTATTTATATAATAATATAAAATTTCACATGTGATACATTTTAATTAATGTAATATGTGTTATATTTCAAGACTTTCAATAATTACAATTAGAATTAAAATTAATGATTGATGATTGTATATTTTTCCTATTATATGATTCAATTCTGACATCAGTTTTTTTATACGATATATTTATAAACTGTGTGTAAGTATATGTATATTTATTTGCGATAATTGGAAGTTTAATTATAATTATTGTCTATGTTTTTTAACAATATTACACAACATATTATTTTTACCAAAAATGTTAGATATGTGCACATACAGGGTGTCTGGAAATAATCGCCAAATATTTCATAGGCAAGTAGAGCGGACTAAACTGAGTCGAAAAGTCCTCTACCATTTTGTAAGTTTCCCTAATAGTTAATGAGATATTATCCTTAAAAATAGCCGAATACTACTGCGAAGTGTATACGCCTACTGGCTTGGCGCGCGGGTCGTGGGAAGTGGATAGCCTGGCAAGCGCGCCGTCCGAGCTATGGATGCTTGCGGCGGTGTGCGCGGCGCGAGGCGCTTGCCAGCCAATTCCCAACTCCCAAGGCCGCGCGCCAAGCGATCGGTAGGCATATACACTTCGCAGTAGTAGGCCGGGCGAGCACGCGTATTTGGCTATCTTTAAGATTAATATCTCATCAACTATTGGGGAAATTTACAAAATGGTAAAGGACTTTTCGACTCAGTTTAGTCCGCTTTACCTGCCCATGAAATATTTGGCGATTATTTCCAGACATCCTGCACACACACACACACACACACACACACACACACACACACACACACACACACACACACACACACACACACACACACACACACACACACACACACACACACACACACACACACACACACACACACACACACACACACAC
>NW_012130114.1:539950-550389 GCF_000143395.1 Atta cephalotes | reverse complement strand
CTATATATATATATATATATATATATATATATATATATATATATATTTCAATCTCCTTATCAGGTATTCCTTGATTCTATATCTCCTTAGTAATTCCCATAGTACACCTTTATCCACTCTGTCGGAAGCTGCCTTCAAATCTGCAAAGAGAGCATATACTTTCCTCTCTTCCTACCTTTTCTATCTTCTGCTTGCTCTTTTGAATCAGATGATTCAGTACGAATACGGTATCATCAACCTCCCTTTTCTAAATCTTGTTTGCGTCTCCGGGATTATGTTTTTTCCCTACCTCCTCTTCCAATTTAATTCTTAAAATCTCTGCGTACCATTTGTACAATAACGATATTTCTTTATAATTTCCTACTGATTCTGTGTCTCCTCTCTTATATAATGATACAATAATACTTTGCCTCCAATCTTCAAGTATCTCTCCTTGTTTCCAAATTCCTAATAATTCTAACATATCCTTCTATGACGTACTTTTCGCATATTTCCACACTTCCATCGGATTCCATCTATACCACGGCCTTTTTGTTCTTCTCTTTAATGTCCCTCCCCCATAATTTCTTCCTCTTTCAACTCTTTTATCTCCTATTCTTCTTCTCCATCTCTTGTCTCCATTTCCTCCTTTTCCTGTCAATTCAATATCGTTTAAAAGGTTCAAATGTTGCCTTCATTTTTCTGTCTTAATGTTATTATCTCTCCATATCTTTTTGCCCTTTTTTTTGTTTATAAATTTCATACATCCGCCTCCCTCTTCAAATCTCTCAATTTCGTTTTCTCTTCTCTCTTTTCTTTTTGCTTTTTTTCCTTCAATTCCTTAAATTTTCTTCTTTCTTCCATATATTCTCTCTTACCTATTTTTCCTAGTCTCCATCTCTTATGTATTCTCTGTATTTTCTTCTTTTTCCTGGTACAACTTCTATTTCGTTAAACCTCCTAGTTCGAATCTTTTGATTTTTATCTTCCTCTTGATTATTACTCCATGTAATTTTTTTGATCTTTTGCCATTTTTCCTCTGTTACTCCTTTTTTATCTGCTTCGCCAGCTAAGATTTCTGCCTTTTCTTGATATTTTTTTAGGGTCTATTCATTCCATACAATTACCTCCTTTACCTTTTGCTTTTTTTCCTCTTCCTTTGTTTTCTGCCTTTCCTTTTCTCCTTCCATGCATATGATCCGAGTCCATCTTATCTCCTATCGCAAATTCTCTTATGTTTTCTCTTATACCTTCATTTGCAATCACATAATCAATAACTGTACCTCTATAACCTACATAAATATATTCCCCGTCCCAATCTTCTTTCGTCGATCTATTTAAAATGTATTATCCTTTTCTCTGTGCCCAATCTACTCTTTGCTTTCGTTTCCTATCACTTCTCTTTTCTATTTCTTCTTCCCACTCTACACTACCTAATTCGCCTGTTTTTACATTAAAATCCACCTATTAACTATTTCCTCATTTTGTCCCCTAGAATTATTTCTAACTTTTTTTCTAAATTTTTTTCAGCTCCTATTGTATACCGATATAACCTTCGTTTCCCCTATAGTCGACATTATCACTCCTTCCTTATTTTTATATATTAGGTTCGATTTCTCAGCCCAGTTTTTCTTTATGCCTACTATAAATCCCTCCAGTCTCTTTTTTCTATGTGCATATACACATTCCCATTTATGTGAACTAGGTAACCTCCCCTCAACTTTTTTCTACTCATTTTCTTCTAATGATTCATGTAAGCCATGTTTCACATAGGTTTATAAAATCAAACTTACCTACAGTTCCAAAAATCTTTATCCTTATTATTTACGCCTGTAATGTTCCAAAACATAATATTTCCTCCCCTTTTATTTACCTTGGAATTTCCTTTTTTCCTTGTATCTCTCTTCCACTTTCCTCTAAGTTTTCCACTCCCTTCTTGGCTTAACATAAATTTTGTTTCTCTCTTACTGTTTCCCTTAATTTATCTCTTTTTTCCTTTTTCTATCCTCATATTTTCTATTATTATTTTCCTTTTCTCTTTTCTCTTCCTCCTCTCTCTCTATTTCTGTCTAAGTTTTCCAAATCCCCCTTATGTTCACCCTCCTATATCCTATCTTTATATCTCCCTCCTTGTTTTCCTGTGCTTTCACTTATTTATTCTAGTCTGCATCTTTCTTCAAAACTTAAATCATTTTCGAAAAAAAATTTTCCCTCCCCTTAATTTATTCTTGTTTCTCATCACCTCCTTCATTTTTTTCATTACTCACTTTAATGATCACTACTACTACTGATCCGCTCATCCTCCAGCTAATAATCTGTACATCTATCTCTATTTTCTCTTTTATAAGTTTCTGCACCCATTCCTTGCCTTTCTCTATATCTTTATCTTCTTCCCATTTAATCCCCTTACGATATTGCATTTTCTTTCCTCTCGTTCTTTATCCGCCACTAACTTTCTGCACAGCTCCTATTTCTCTTCATTTAATCTATCCATGCTTCCTTCTGATCGCCTTCCGCTACATGCACTCGCAATCCTATTATACTCCTTCCCTAATTATATACATTCCTCTTCTCTTCCTCTTCCTCTCCTGATGTACCGTGACTTATCCTCCTCTCCATCTCATCTAACCTTTTATCTCTTTTATCTCTTTTATTTCTTTACTATATATTGCTCTCATCCCTCTCTAAGTCTTTTCTCCGTCTTCTCTATCTATTTCTTTACCTTATTTTCATTATTATTTTCTCTTCTATCCCTCTAAACCTTTCCTCCCAAAATCCTTTTCTCTTCATTTAACCTAAATGTTATAACCTTTTTCCTACCGTCAGTGCGTTTTCCTCTTCTTTGTCGTCAACTTTCTCTGCTTGCTATCTAATTTTCCTTTCCCGGCTCCTCTTCTTCCTGACGGGCTGTTTGCGTCTTTCGACGCCATAATTTCACCTATCTATTACAGTATAACCAGTAGGGACACGTGTTGCAGTCACGTGAGCATCCGCCATGATAACGTTTGAAAAATCCAGGACCGAAAGAGAATATACTCTATGCGATAGTCCATTTAATAATTAAGGATGTCGTGTAGTCAATGTAAAAATATTATCTTTTTTCACAAAATTACATTTATTATATTTAAGTTAACTTAACATAAACTACTTACTTTTTGTAAATTATAAAAACTTACCTTACGATATCTTTGGGATAACGAAAAAAAGTGCATTGTAAATTTTTATTATTATTACTGCATTGTTTAATACTGCACATAACATAACTTTTCTTTTTTTTATCCATTTTTTAGAAATATTTACGGCAGCTCTTAAATTGTCTTCTTTTGCCTCGGATATCTGTGTTCACATGGGATCTGTGTAATATTATATGTACGTTCTTGTCATCTTACATTTCATTGGATCCGGCCTAAAACAAAAACTGTGCGTCATACCTGCTCGAACACTCATTTTTTCGCTGAATGTTTCTACTGATTATATTGTATACCTACCTTCTCATATAGAACAGTCTTATCCTTACAAAGTTCTTATCGTCTTTATTTGTGTCACTTCTGCGTCATTGTATCCTACTTATCCGTACCTAATATCCTATTTTTCATCTCTAATTACACTTCAGTACGTAATCTAAATCACCTACATTCGCACGCATGCATTCACTCTCGCGCCATAATCAAGTCCCTACATATATATCAATTTGTATAGAAATCATAGCGAATTAATAGATAAATAGAATAAAAAAGAAGACGAAATGTAATCTACGAAAAATTTGCTGATTATAATGCACATCATCAATTATTTATTATTTACTTTTGCCATTCGCCATTCGATGAATGTCAATTGCGAATTTTTATCTATATTGTCTACATTTTTATCTATATTGTCTAAATAATGCTATGTGTAATGATATATTAGGTGTACAACTTTGCTTCCGCCGTTTTTTTTCCGAAATTCGAGGCTTTATTGTAAAAAACTGATTATACATTTATGATTCAAAGTATTGTCCATTGCTGGCCACTACTTTCTCCCATCTTTCAGGTAGTGTACGAATCCCGCGTCGAAAAAATTGGTTATCTTTTGAAGCTATCCACGAATCGATCCAATTTTTTACTTCTTCATAAGACCGGAAGTGCTGGTCAGCCAGGCCGTGTGCCATTGATCGAAACAAGTGAGTCAGAGGGAGCAATGTCTGGAGAATACGGCGGGTGGGGTAGGACTTCCCATTTCAACGTTTCCAAGTATGTCTTGATCACTTTCGCAACATGGGGTCGAGCATTATCATGCTGCAAAATCACTTTATCGTGTCTCTCGTTGTATTGCGGCCGTTTGTCTTTCAATGCTCGGCTCAAACGCATCAATTGCGTTCGATACCGATTGCCTGTGATTGTTTCAATCGGTTTTAACAGTTCATAATACACTACGCCAAGCTGGTTCCACCAAATACAGAGCATGACCTTGGATGTCAAAATCATCGTTCTTGAAGCGTTGAAACTCACGACACGTTCTTTCACTAATAGCGGCCTCACCATAATTTGAGAGCATTCGATGAGCCTCAGCCGCAGATTTCTTCAGCAAGCAAAAAATTAAACCCCCCCCCCCCCGCAAATGACAAGAATTTGGCTCGTAAACTGACATTTTCAATCGAGAATAACTTTATGATGCAGACACAAATCGACTAATGTTTCTGGGGTTATGTTGACAGATGCCCAAGTTTATTGTATGACGTCTATGATCTATTTATTTCGACCACCACTTACCGCTAAAGCCACCTATAGGAAAACGGCGGAAGCAAAGTTGTATACCTAATATGTTCTTAGTGGAATTTTCCTTGGGCCCATATTCTTAACATTTGCACAAATGATAAATGATAAATTTAGTAACGCCTTATCGAACTGTTTGATTCTTCCGCTTGCGCTGTGGTAGAATAAGCTAGGTACCGATAGTATTTAAACGAAAGTGTTAAGTCACCGGAGCCAGTCTGCGTCAATTCTTGATTGCAACTAAATGAGTGTGCATTATAAAATTTTTCGTAGATTAATGAAATAGAGTCTTAGAAAGGATGTTTTAAAATTTGTTAATCTATTAATTTTGTTATCTATATCAACTTGAATAAATTCACATTCATCTTTTTAATCATGTTCATTTTGATAGCGCATAGTATATTTTTTTAACATTTATCATAATTTTATTCTAAATTAAAATTTGTATTTTTTGTAATTATCTATAGCATTTTATTTATGTTAATAAAATTACATAAAGAATTAAAAAATAAAAGAAAAACTATCGCAAATATTATTTATTAAAATAAAGAATTAAAAAATATCAATGTGCTAACATATATAATAACAATAATATATAAGATGTTCCAAAATTTGTAAATTGAAATAATACCAACTAGTAAGAAAGTTTTCAAAAAATTAAAGTGGTATCGCATAGGGGCGCCTAGAGGGAGGGGAGAAGCAATCGCTCAAAACACCAACACATGAGGGCACCGTTGGCGTGGGGAAAAAAATTACTGTTCAAAAATTGCTGCAGATCGCATTTTTTGAACAGTAATTTTTATTTCTCCAAAGTAATTTTCATTTCCCTATAGTAATTTTCATTTCTCCACAGTAATTTTCCACTGCGCCATATTTGAGAATGAGTTGATAAGCGAAGTGATTAGAAAAATAGTAAAGCAACTTTCTAAGATTTTATAATTAAAACAATATTATAAAATCATGTATCACTACGCAAGATGTTAATAACGGACAATAATCAATTTATTAAAAGTTCAAAAAACAATAAAATATAGATGTTTCGGTCTTTGTTAGATCATTTTCAGTATAAGTAATTATTGGGAGTACAAATAAGTTTCCGCCGCTTTTAATAAAAAATTAAGCATTTATTGAGAAAAAAAACGTATATAATGTTTTATTCAAAGTAATGGCCATCGCTAGTCATTACTTTTTCCCATCTTTCTGGTAGCATGTGGATACCGCGACGGAAGAACGCTTCATCTTTTGAGGCTATCCAGTCGATACAATTTTTGATATCTTCATATGCTGCTCAGACAGAGCGTCATCGATCGGAACAAATGGTCAGAAGGAGCAAAATTCTGGAGAATACGGTGAATGGGGTAGAACTTCCCATTTGAGTGTTTCTAAGTAGGTTTTGACCTGCAACATGTGGTCGAGCATTATCATGCAGGAGAATAATTTTGTCATGCCTGGAGTAGTAGTGGGCGCGTTTTTCCTTGAGTGCTCGGCTCAATCAATTGTGTTCGTAATAGAGAGCCCCAGTAATGCTCTTCGGTTTGAGCAACTCATAATATACGATACCAAGCTGATCCCACCAAATACACAACATAAGTTTTTTTTCCATGAATATTTGGTTTAGCTGTCGATGTTGAAGCATGGCCAGATGGTCCCCATGATTTTCTCTTCTTTAGGTTATCGTAGTGGATTTCATCATCAGTTTTCATCACCAGTGACTATACGATGCAAAAAACCCTTTCGTTTATGACTGGCAAGCAGCATTTCACAGCAGCATGTGAAAAATCGGCGTTCAACGTTTCTCAGTTTCAGTTCATATGGAACCCAATTCCCTTGCTTTTGAATCATTCCCAATGATTTCAAACAATATGAAATTGTTTGTTGAGTCACTCCTAATGTAAGTGCAAATTCTTTTTGCGTTTGGCACGAATCTTCATCCAATAATGCTTCCAATTCCGCGTCTTCGTACACTTTCGGCCTTCCGCTACGTTCTTTGTCTTCGACGTTAAATTCACCGTTTTTAAATTTTTGAAACCACTCACAACTTCTCTCCCTTAAGACAGCATCACTATATGCTTCTACAAGCAATCTATGAGTCTCAGCTGCAGATTTCTTTAAATTAAAGAAGTAAATCAAAAATTCCCGCAAATGACGCTTATTCGGCTTAAAACTCGATATTTTCGTACAAAAAAAATATATGATGCTGATACAAAATCGCTAATTTCAAGGTTATGGTGCCAGATGTCCAATCTTACGATATGTCGTTTTACATCAAACAATTTTAACTATAATTTATTAGTGGCGCCATTTTTTGCAAACGGCGGAAACTTATTTGTATTCTCAATAAAATAGTTTACAACAATATGTTATCGTTCATTTTACTATCTGTTCATTTTATTAATAATTTAAATCGTGAAATTCGAATCTTGTCAGTATATAAGCTGTTATTACAAATAATTTGACAATTTACAAATTTGTGGTAATCGAATCTTGTCATTTAGATAACACTAACGTGAAAAAACGCTCGTTATGTACGGATTCTACAAGTATTACAAGTTTATTCCTTTAGAAGATTATTTTCAGAGTGTCCATTATTTAAAATAAGAATGGTTAGCTCGAACACTTAATTTCCAGATTTTGCATCAAGGATATAACCAGAAATCCAGTTTTTTCATCAAAAAAACAAGATTGTAACAGTTATAGACATCGTTAACAAATGTGAGACATTGTCTGGAGCGCTAAATAAATAACGATATCTATCTATCTCTTCTGGTAAAGACATTGAATATTAATTAAAAAAAGAAATCATAATACCAGGATTGAATCTCCTACACGGAAATATTTATTTTCTTCTTTTCAATGTGAAAAGAAAAAGAGGAAGAATAAATCATGTGAGAAGCTTAATATAGAGTATAATGTCGGAAAATGAACAAATTTCTTCTAAAAATGTTATTACGTACATATTGGCCCATATTCAGAACGCGTTTACAATGATGTTAGCGCGCTAACATGCTAACGCGCTAACTTACGTGACACATACTATAGAATTTCAGAGATAAAAACGCGCTTTTATCAATAAAAATTCCGTTCTAAATACGGGCCATTGTCGTATAATATGTTTTGCAGATATGTCATATGTTATTTGGTTGTAGCATAAAATATTTCTAGACTCGAAAATTTTTCCATCCTACAGCCAATCAACATTCGACAAACCTGTCATATATATATATATATGTATATATATATATATATTATATAATAAATGGAGATAAATCTTCTATTTATTTATAAAAAATAATATAAAATAATTTAAAGCAACATTCTATCATTAAATTCAAATATAGACGAACCTATTAAAAGAATATTTTTTTGGAAAATGGAAAAAATTTAGTTTTTTTATTTTATTTTTCTGGAAAATTAAGAACTACACTATAAAAGAACATTAAAAAAATTTTTCTGTATTTAAAAAAAATTCAGATATTTTTTCTCGATTTTATTTCTATAGAAAATTAAGAATTGTAGTAATAGACATTCGAGACGATATCAAGTTTTAGAATGATTGTAATTAATAAATAACTTGATCGTGGATAAAATGCTTGAAATAGCTCACCAAGCAGAAATGCAATCAAAAGAAATGTTTTAGATTCCAGGATTCTTTATTTCATGGAAAACGAGAAAAAAAAAGGAGAGCAAGGAAGAATGCAACTAATATCGTTCTCTTAGTAGCTTATCGCTCTGTGGATGCGTGCCATAAGTCAGAAGACTAGAGGAAATCTTTGGTGCGAATAAACGCAAATACGAAGCGCTATTATGCCGTTAGTCCCTTATTTTGGTCAAAGAAAATAATAATTCCTAATCCCTTTGACCAAGGATCGGATCCATACGATTCTTGAAAAGAATAAATAGTGCCGATAAATCAGTCGATTAATAAATTATTTCTATTCATGGATGAATTTTATTGCTAACAATGTGTACGTGCATGCGCGCGCGCGCGCGCGCGCGTGTGTGTGTATTGTGTGTGTCTATACATGTATGCATTGAAAATATATTTACATTGATAGATAATAATAATAAACTGTATTGTTTGTTTTACAATTTTTAGTGTAGTGCTAGGTATTTTTATGTGCTGAGCGAAATTGTGAAGAGATGCCCAGCAAACGAGAATAGATTAAAATAGATTAAAATTTTTTCTATCCGAATGCGTATTTTAAATAGCGAATAGCTTTTTTTTGGATTTAATTGGATTCAATACGATTCAATTTGATTCAATTGGATGCAATTAGAAAAACTGCATTCCTATTCAAAATTTTGAATTGAACAGTATTCACAATTGTGCACAGAAAAAGCTAATATTATTTGTAGATTGAAAGGCATAGAGATATGTTCCATGCAATTCCTATAAATGAATAAAAATGCATTTTCAGAATTGAAAAGCATTCATTTTAACATTGTTATTTCCAATATTTTTGAAAATCTGAATCCATTTCAATTCATTTCAATCCATTCTCATTTGCTGGGAAATCAAATACATCGAGATACATAGTTTCTGATAGATTGAAATCATTTATTGTTTGTTCTTAATTCCTTATTCCTTTTATTGTGCGCAGGGCCTAAGAATTTCAACTTATTAGAAACTGTGTATTTCATAATACATGATTTCTGATAGGAAATTCTTATTCTTTGTTTCCTGTTCCTTTTATTGTGCGAAGCCCCCAATAGTATTTTATGAGTGTGTTTCCATTTGCTGTACAGTATTCAGTACAATATCCAGTAGTCGCCATGTTATGTTACTGGGAGAAGCGTTCCCTTTTTCTAGTAAAAAGTTGCAGTAAAAACATAACCTAAATTTCGCTACAGAGAACCGTTTTCTTGAGTTTATTTATTTATGAATATTGCAATCAAGCTGAGAGGTATTATCTTGGCCTTTTGACACAAATTATTAAATTCATATTCAATAATAACAATTCATCTATATTTGCATTGCTCTCAGAATCACTCGATTTGTTCGTGTCGCATGCTCCAACTTAACCCAGAGAGTATTTACTGGAGGTTTGTTCGTGTCATATGTTCCAAATTAACCTAGAGATCACTTAAATCACTGATAAGATGGCGATTGGAGCAGTTGCATTCATGTACTCCAACGACACGAACGGATTTAGGACAAGTGAGCATGTCCGTGAGACGGATTGGACATGTGCCTCGTTTTGTTTCGGATATTTTGTGTTAATTTGCGATAATTTTTATGTATCATATGTTAGTTCGTTGACATTGGATAGGATTATATAAATTTTTTTCTTTATTATCACTGATAAAGATTTTATAAGTCTTGAAATGTTTGAAATTTATAACGTTATACGAATGTAATAAAAAACGAATTTTATTAACTACATTTGCTCATTTTTTTTAAAAAGCCTTGACATTTTAATTTATTGTATTACATTTCATAAGTCTACTTTTCTATATAAAAGTATTATATTATATTATATTTTTATATTATATTATATTATATTTTATTGTTAATATTATTTTATTATTAATATTATTTTATTTTAGTTTTTTAATTTTTCTAATTTCATTTATTTTATTTAATTATTCTTTTTATTTAATTTATTTTATTAATATTATATTATACTATATTATACTATGTATACTATATATATTATACTATTAGGTGTACAACTTTGCTTCCACCGTTTTTTTTTCCGAAATTTG
>NW_012130114.1:531371-538917 GCF_000143395.1 Atta cephalotes | reverse complement strand
TTTTTTTTTCTTTTAATTTTAAATATTTAGAATAGTCTTTAATTTAAATAATTTTTATTATTTTTTTTATTAATTAATTTTTATTTATTTTTTTGAATGATTTTATAAAGCTATAGAATGATTTTTTTTAAAAACAAAAGACATAATTCGATCGTGTTATGAAAATTTATAGCGAGTATATTTTTACATTTTAGAGAGAATTATATAATAATATAATGTTAACGAACTCATTATATAAAGATAATAATAATAATAATAATATTAATAATAATTTTAAAATAAATAAATTAAAAATAATAATTGATCAAATACTATATGAAAATTGTAATTGAATAATTATGTATGAAAAAATAATATACATATACATGAAAATTGTAATTAAGCATGAAGTTGTTTTTTTTAATAACACAAATGCATACTTTATTACGAGAAAATTTTATCGTATACAATACAATTTATACAACAGTCTACACAATATAGCGTCTTCGAAAAAATTTGATTTAATTTTTTAATAAACTTAATTTGATTAATTATATTTATGGGAAGGAGATCCAACTAATCTAATCTAACCTAATCTAATCTAACCTGCAATTTCAACTTACTGAGGGCAGTCATATTCCTGATTGGAAACCGACGCATGCGCACTAAAAATTGCAGACAAAGTTGGAGTAAAAAGTTCAGTGTCCATACTGTATGTACTTATACTATGCCTGAACTCTGGGGGAAATAAATGTTAACGATCGTTACTGTTGGCGGCGCAGGATTCGAGGGTCGACGGGAGACCGTTTGAAAGAGATACGTTGCGTTGCAAATAAATTTTCGCGATGAGCCGATGTGAAGTGTGCAAGTTGTGAAAACGATTGATGTCAATTGAGTGATACGACGAAAGTGTCGCACATTGCAGGGCCGGTTCAACCGGCAACATCATGTTTCGTTCGAAGAAAGACGTTGATCGCCACGTGCAGAATGTGTTTTGCAAGTTGCGAAACGAGAACGAGGTAAGGTTACCGTTGCATTCGGAAATTCTCTTTTTTCCTCCCGACATTCACAGCTTCATGTTTTCTTGTCTCTATTTGCAAATTGTAATCAATATTAATACCAATGAGAATAGGTACTTTCGATATGTTTCGATACACCAAGCAACGACTGCTCAGCCGCCCAAATATTCTAGTTTACACCGAGCACTTAATAGTAGTACCTTCTATTAAATTATTTTAATTTCGGCAATACAGTTAAAGAATGGTGTACTAACCTATAGTACGCCATATGTATCTAGATTATTAAAATATCCATATCATATATACATTTACACATGCATTGCCGTAATTAAAATAACTTAATGGAAAGTTATTAGTTAATACGCGTATTAAATGCTCGATGTAAATAAGCATCAATGTCAGCGGACGGAAATCTTTGAGTGATTTCAGACGAGAGCGCAATGTATTTACCAATCATGGCAAATTTTCGCGGGAAACTATTCTTGTATTATCGATATCTTAACGAAATTTTTTCTTTGAATTCTTATAATTTTTCATAATTTTTTAATTAAAATTTCAGAATTTCCGTTTTTTATATGACTGCAACTTTTTAGAAAATCTTAGAATACTTGTCAAAATGCTGATTAAGTGTGTACGTACGTCTTTTCTAGAATTCTTTATTTAATTTTGAAAATTCTAGATTTCTCTTTAATTTCCGAAAAAAAACTTATAGAATCTGAACAAGTCTAAGATATTTTTCAAAAAACTTCACAACAGTAAAATGAATGTAAACGAACATGAATGTATGAAAATGTATTAATTATAACATAATAAAGTATTAAATGTAACATAGTATTAAATGATGAGTATATTTTTTGATGTGTTTTAAATTAACGATATCATATTGAAAAGTCCTTAAAAATATTGATATGTAATTAATACCAAAATATGAAAATTTTTTCTGCAGGATATAATGAATTCAGATATTTTATTCAGTTGACTGCAGTCGTTATTCATTCATGTTTATATGATATGATTGTTAGGTGCAAACTCGTCCTCTAGATGTTTGCTTTAATATTTTACATAGCATCCTTAATTGGATGAATTTAATATATTTTCATATACAAGTAATCTAAACTAGCCAATCACAGTTGTTCCATTCTTCTAAGGAACAACTATGATTGGCCAATTTCATAACTATGGACGTTATTACCCATATGCCATGTAAATGTAATCAATTGCCATTTTTTAAATTAAATTTTTGTTGCAATGAAAAAAATTATAACATACATTTCGAAATATATTCGGAGTATATATATATCTAATATAAATTTGTCTTATTTCTCTTTTCTACCAATTTATTTAATGTAAGTGGAATAAAGATATAAAAAATTATACTTAACAAAGTATTTAATTTATTAATAATTTTGATCATCTTTCTAATAATCTTTATATAATAGGATTTATATAATGGGATCATCTAGATTACCTGTATATATAAAAATCTATTAATTGTAACGTAATTTAGTATTAAATGATGAGTATACATTTTTAAATGTATTTTAAATTAAGGATATCATAAACATGTTTATATTTTGTACTTGAGTTTGGATTTTGAATAGAATCTAATACTCGTTGGTATCTGATTCTTGTTACAGAAAAATCTTCGTTGTTACAATGTTGCCAAATTGTATTATCAAGTAGGTGATTATGAGTCCACAAAAAGATATGTATTTAATTACTTAGAGATACGAGATAGTTCTGCCAGTGCACATAAATTATTGGGTCAAGCTTATGAAGCGCTTGGCCAAAAGGAAGCAGCTTTTAATGAGTATAAAATTTCTCTTGAACTCGAAGGGAGGCAAGATGATCTGGTCTTGAAAAGTAAGAAGCTGACACTTTTATCTTTTATTATCCTTTCAATACTTTATATCAGTGTAACATTTAAATTTTCTTTTTTTTGCTAAATTTGCTTTTTTTTAGTATGCGAATTATTGGTTGACATGGACATAGGAATGGATGTTACTAAACTGAAGTATTGGATAGAGAGAGCTGATAAATTATTTCCACATAATCCAATAATTTTTCAATTAAAAGAAAAACTTTTGACTATAGAAAAACCAAACAACAGCAGTGAGGATCTTGAGGCACTTATTGCATGTAAGTAATTATTATTATGAAATAGAATAATTAAAGAATGGAGAATTAACAGATGAAATTTTTTCTAGCTGAATTGGCCGCAAGACCGACTGATGTACAACTTCGTATCAAATTGTTAAATTATTACATGTCGGAGCATAGATTGGATAAAGCTTATGAACATGCCATCAGTGTAGAGGCCACTGTCCCTCATAAGGACAACGTTGTGTGGTATCAGCTGCTGTACGAATTATTAACAAAATATAAAGAGACTAAATCTCTTGACTGGTCTTTTTGGTTGTTCTATATATCTGTATCTGATAAATATGTGAGACTATGTCTTAAGGAACAAGGAGGTCAAACAAAGAAAAGCATTCAAGAGGCAGCTCAGGCAGTATTTAAGTAAGTATATCAATATGTTATTATAAACTAAATTGTATTTTATAATGTGGCAATAGATGAAACAGTGATAAAACTGTAGCTCTTCGGATAATATCTGTAGAATATACCTTACATATTTTAGAAATAAAGTAATTGTGTTTATCTGTTTCATATGTTTATTTTTATAATATATTTATGAAACAAATATGATATGATACAGTTTTGACCAAAATCTGAACGAGATGAAGTCAAAAAATTTTTCTAAACAACACACTTTTACGGAACACTTGTTTACGCACATGTGGGGCCAGTTGCACTTCCACTTGGCGTGTTTGCTATTACGCAAAACGAAACGCGAGCAAGGCAGTTGGAATGAAGCAGGAAGACTGTGCTCACCGCTGTTATTAACTGCATTACACGTGGCCCCGTTGGAAAACCGTATACGCATACAATTAGAGGATGAATTTAAGAATCAATTCAATATGTGGGCAATGGAGGCAGCATATCGATGTTGCCAAGCTGGTACGTGAGACGAATTATCTTGTAACGAGATATTTATTAAGAGAAACATGGAATTTTCAGCAGATCTTTTTTTATTCTTAAGATTTTTGTATCGCAAACATTATTTAAAAATGACTTCTTAAGATTTGTTTGAAACTTTTACTATTTGAAAATAATGATATTCTCTATAAATACGCATAATTTTGAGGGGATAACCAGACAAATATTAATTATAAAGCTTTAGAAAAATTGCAATCTTCCTAAGGCTTTATAATTAGTATTTGCCTTGTTGTCTTGATTATCTTCTATTTTTTCGGTTTTTGAGTGATTCGTATATTTATCGTATATTTATCTATAGCCGCTTAGATTTTGAACGAATTTTTAAATACCGCTTTTTGCGCTATAATTGAAAATATACTGTCGCTCCTTGTATAGCATATGTTAAAAGTACTAACTTCAAATGCAATTATCTTTTGAACATGCTTGGTTACTTCCTTAAAATTATGCATATGTACCGAGAATATCATTATCTTCAAATAGTAAAAGTTTTAAACAGGTCTTAAGAAAAGTGATTTTGTGAGTAAATCACTTAAATCACTCTTAAAAGCAGTGATATTCATAGAATTTTATTGATATTTGTTTAGAAAGAATTTTATTTTTAAATTTAAATTTTATCTTTTTTGGAAAACTTTTTTTTTATTTGTTCTTAATAATGTAAAATGCCCAGTAAGAAATGGCATCCATGTGTATTTATATAAATTCTTATGTTTATGCGTTTTTATTAAAAAAAAATCAGGGTGGTGATAGAAGATAATCTTCAGTATTCTCAGCAGAAAAGAGTAGTTCATAATCATTGGATACTGTATTGTAATGAGCCTCTTTATTATATTATTCTGTATTTTTATGACTCCAATTGTAGAAAATGATTGATATAGTTTCGTGGAATTCCTTTTTCATTAATTTATAATATAAATATATAGAATGGGTCCCATTTTAATGTCCCACCTCAGATAACTTTTTTATTTTTGATCTTAGAAAAAAATATTTCAGACAAAAGTTATATTGATTTAAGGGGAATATAAGATGGTGTCATTAGTTTGATTTTAAATAGTTGCTTAAAAGTCATATGAAGATTATTTATGCACGCTCACCTATAATGCGTACTAACTCTCTATCGGTTATTGCGAGGAATATTGCTGAGGTCTCGATAGTCTAAAGGCTTAAGACGTTCGCACGGAATGCAAGAAATCCGGATTTGATTCCCGGCCGAAGCAATATTTTTTGCAATAAGTTTATTACAGTTTTTTAAGATTAAATTTGGGAAATTTGGGGGGATTATTAATATTTTAGATTGATTGCGTTGAAAGTCCGATAACCATATCGATACGCAATTATAATTTCTGAAATTAATTCATTTAAATGAATATATATAATAGTTCAACATCTTAACGTTCAGACCGTAGTGACACTTCGTATTTAAAGTACTATATTGTAATTAAATTAATTTTCATTAAATACTTTTCGAGTTATAAGACTTGCAAATTATAATATTGCCGGCATTTGCATAATCCAAAATGCCTGATTGATGGCTAAAATCTATTGAATGTTCAGAATCATGATCTGAGTAACTGAGTAACATTTATCAGGATCAAGGCCATTGGAGATTAAATCTCTTATTTTTATTTTTATGTAGAAATGTAATTTTTAATGTAAAAATGAAATTGGCCGGAATTGATCGGACATTTTGGATAATGCAAATGCCGATGATGCTGTAACTTGCAAGTCTTATAACTCGAAAAATATTTAATGAAAGTTAACTTGATTATAATGTTTTGGAAAGCTCTCGAAATAATCTACAAAAATGTGCAATAAAAAGTAGGAGGTTCCATTTGAAAAATTGAAGGTAACTTTCATGTGACCTTCAAACAACTATTCAAGGTCAAATTAATGACACCATCTTATCCCCCTTAAGCTATACAATTGCTGTAACATTTTTTTTCTAAGATCAAAAATAAAAAATTCAACATAAATAAAGAGTTAGTGAGCCCCAAGCTGATTGTTCTTGCTTATAATATTATTTAATGTGCAAAATAATTATTAAGTATAAACATTTCAACCTTTTACGTTGGGTCATCCTCAATGTACTATTTATAACGTACAAAAATTAAAAATAAAAATAATCGAAAACCCGCATGTACTTATAATATAACAAAGATTTTATGCGCACGCAAGTTTAATCTTATCTTACTTCCATTAAGATAGTGTAACTCATAATTAATTCCTTATGTTCGTTGAGTTTTCGTATTATAAGGTAAAATATATGCTTGATAAAATGTTCACACTATAAAATTGTATATAAGATAATTGAGTCTTCAACATTTTTGAAAGGACACAGATAATTCCATGATTATTATCAAAAAACATTATTAATTTGATGAATTTCTTCATTGCAAAAGCATTTTACTGACTGAAATGATTTATAAAAAATGAAATTTAGATTAAACTATTATTAATAAATTAAATGAATTACTTTAGTTTATTAAAATTTGTCAATATATAAAGATTTTGCGTTTCGTGGATTTCCTTCGTCCATTCTTGGAATGCCAACGTTTCGTGAATCTTGCAATCCACTTCATTAGGGCGAGGAACAACCTGATACTGAGCTGTTCCTCTGAGTCGTTCCTTTTTTATATTATGCTACTTGTTGGAGTGGTGGAAGGAAAGAAGAGAATTGTGGGTGAGGGAAATCTCAATATCAGACTGTTCTTCGTCCTGATGAAGTGGACTGCAAGGTTCACGAAACGTTGGCATTCCAAGAATGAATATGGACACGGAGGAAACCCGCGAAACGCAAAATATTTATATAGAAAGCCCCCGTAGATGTCTCAAAAATATTTGTCAATATAATATATTAGGTGTACAACTTTGCTTCCGCCGTTTTCCTATAGATGGCTTTAATGGTAAGTGGTGGTCGAAGTAAATAGATCATAGACATCATACAATAAACTTGGGCATCTGTCAATATAACCTCATAGAAACATTAGTCGATTTGTGTCTGCATCATAAAGTTATTCTCGATTGAAAATGTCAGTTTACGAGCCAAATTCTCGTCATTTGCGGGAGGTTTTAATTTTTTGCTTCAATATGAAGAAATCTGCGGCTGAGGCTCATCGAATGCTCTCAAATACTTATGGTGAGGCCGCTATTAGTGAAAAAACATGTCGTGAGTGGTTTCAACGCTTCAAGAACGGTGATTTTGACGTCCAAGGTCATGCTCTGTATTTGGTGGGACCAGCTCGGCGTAATGTATTATGAACTGTTAAAACCGACTGAAACAATCACAGGCG
Source organism: Atta cephalotes (assembly GCF_000143395.1). Taxonomy (NCBI): domain Eukaryota; kingdom Metazoa; phylum Arthropoda; class Insecta; order Hymenoptera; family Formicidae; genus Atta; species Atta cephalotes. The sequence continues at coordinate 531,572 of NW_012130114.1, read as the reverse complement.
ATCGGTATCGAACGCAATTGATGCGTTTGAGCCGAGCATTGAAAGACAAACGGCCGCAATACAACGAGAGACACGATAAAGTTTGCAGCATGACAATGCTCGACCCCATGTTGCGAAAGTGGTCAAGACATACTTGGAAACATTGAAATGGGAAGTCCTACCCCACCCGCCGTATTCTCCAGACGTTGCTCCCTCTGACTA
>NW_012130114.1:513375-531057 GCF_000143395.1 Atta cephalotes | reverse complement strand
AAAGTAAAGTTGTATACCTAATATTATACAACTTCTGTTCTCCTTGTGTTACTGAATTCAAATGATATTCCAATACTCAGAAACTAATAATCATGGATAGTAAAACTTAGAGTGGGAGTTAATAGTCTTGGAGGGGATGTAGGATGAGGAGATAGGAATCATGAAGTGAAATTCTATATTGTTTTGTTTATTTAAGCCTTTGTGTTGTCTTTTTATGTGGATTATTTCAGAGATGTTTCTCTTAATAAAAAATGGCTTATTATCCAAAATTTGCTCATGATCCCAATCAAAGTCGTGGATTTCAAACAGTCAATGATTAGAAATAACTGATGGAGATCTACATTTTTTTATTAATGTCTGATTTATGTTCTTTAATTCTGATTTTTAGCTGTCTTACATACGATGCCTCACAGTCTAAACAATTGATTTTATAACGTCACATGTTGTTTAATATATCTTTACCCGTTGTGATAAATTTATTAAGAGTGTGAGGAATTGTAAAAACAATCTGACGATTTAGCCTTGATGATATTGAAATAAATCTATTAGATATAGAATTGATGTAAGTGAAGAAGAGAGATGTAATAGTGAAGAAGATTCTTATTTTAAATAAATCAGAATTGTCATTGGTATTGTCTTTTTTATAAAATAGTTTCGCCTATTAGAGTCTGATTAATTGTTGTTGAGAAAATGAAGTTAAAAGTTATTTTGCAATATATTTATTGTTTTAATGCAAATTTTTTTTCATGAAATTTAGAATGGAATATTTTGATAATTTTCCACCATACCAAAAATTATGTGCTTATGACGTATGTTTATACTTAATAATTTTTATTTTGCACATTAAATAATATAAGCAAGAACAACCAGCTTGGCTTTTATTAGCCATTTTACTAGCTCTTTATTATTTATTATTTATTAAATTTTTATTCCAAAGAGTCAATTTTTGTATCTTAATATTTAAAAAATAAAAAAGTTATTTGAGGTGGGACATTAAAATGGGACACCCTGTATATATAATATAATGTTTCCTTAATCTTCATTCTCGATGATACGAGACCACGGGGGAAAATTGTTCGATTCGAAAAGGCATATTGTGATGAGCAAAAAATTTTTCTCAAGTGTTAGCATAAATGGGGATATTTTGAGGGAGAGAAGACATAAAGAGACATAAAGCCTATTCTACCATAAACTCTTTGTTTTCTGTTTTTTGCTTCTTATCTCTTGCTTTTTTCCCTCTTTGGAATCATTTTATCGACAATTATATTGCTGTGTTGCTGCTTGACGTGTTTCCTGTTTTTTGCGGAGTTCGTTAACTTTTGTCTCAAGCGATATAAAACAAAAAAATAGACTTTAAAGGGTGAAAGGCATAAAACATAGAGGATGGTTTGAAACATACATTGGACTGAGAAAACATAGCCTTTTTATTCTGCCGATTACAAATTAAAGACTGAATTTTTCTGTTCTCTCACACGGACCTCTCGCTCGCTATTGGCTATCGCGGTCGCAAGACTTCGCTGCTTCGCTTTCGCATTCATATCATCATTTTTTCCGCGCATTTTTGCATTTTCTCGACTACACAAGATATTTTTTAAGATTTCAAGGTCACTTTCACTTTTTAAAATGGAATTTTACTTTTTACACATAATACCTCTAATTATTTTGCATATAAAAATATTAAGGTAGTGAATATATTTAAAAACTAATAGTTTTTTTTACGACATATTTTATACTTTATTCTGGCATATATTGACAATATTTGAAGATATTAAATAACTCTTAAATTTAATTCTTTGATAATCTTAAAAATACTTTAAAGGGATTCTAAAGTATCTGTTTTATCAATTTTTTCGAACAAGTATTTTTCTAATTGCCTTTACAGATTAAAAAAATCCTTTTCCATAATTAAAATATAAACGATAATATAGTTCAAACCGATCAACTTTATGTCAAAAACGAAAAAAGATGAAAAATTACAATTTTGTTATCGACTTTTAACGTCAATTCGTAATAATGTTTGTTTTATATATAAATTTTATATTTCGTACGTATAAAACAATCTTAGTTTGGATTATATGAATAACCAATGAGTACTTAGAATTACAGTAGTAGTATTCAACCAGTTGAGTACTTAGAATTAGATTTAGATACCTAATACGAAAGATTAATTAATTAGAAAATTTATACGTATGTATGCGATATTGATGAGTAGTATATAAAGATGTTGATGCATTTTATCGGTAAAGCAGCGATCTCATCAGAGTTCAGACTTCACTTTAGATTCCCTTTAATACTTTTACAAACAGAATAATGAGATGAATCAATTGGTAAAAAGAAAACACATAGGTATTCATAATCGGATCTTGTATTTAAGACCGTCTTAAGTATAGTTTTAAAATGTTTTAAGATTATGAACCAATCAGAAGGCGACCGCATTAGCGACTTAAGACAATCTTAAAATAAGAATGACTATGAATACCATTAGGCTATAATTGTTTATTTAAAAAATTATTTTACAAAAATTATTTTTTTATAGCAACTAGGTGTTTGCACCAATTGATTCATTTCATTATTTTGTTCATAAAAGTTAAGGTGCGATTATTAAAAAAATTTCACATTGGACGGCATTCATAGTCAAATCTTATATTCAAGACTGCCTTAAGTACAGTCTTAAGAAATCACGAACCAATCAGAGAGCCTAAGACGATTCAGTCTTGAATAAGAATTAATTGAAATAAGAATTATGAATATCGTTAACATTTTATGTCAATCTATTCCAGATTAAAATATCTCATATGTTGGTTTTTTGATATCATTGTCTTAATACTTTTATATACAGAATAATTAGAGAAATCATATTGTGTAAATAAATTATACAATTCCATTTTAAAAAAGTGCGATCTTGAAGTCTAAAAAAATATGAATTTGAGAAAAATTTTTTGTTTCTCATTATATATGCCTCTTTGTATCGAACACCTTTCCTCTGTTTTGTTTTTAAACATTAGATGAGATCAATTCAAGGCCTTGTGACTATGCCCATGCGGGTCCTATGACTTAGAAGGGAAAAGAAGAAAAAGATTGGATAAGGCCAGGACATACTAAAGCGTGCAATAATGTCTATTGAGGCACGAGGATACTTTACATTTTCTTTAATCATCTATCAGCAAGATCTGTTGCACTCAGGATGCATTAATGTTCTGCATCAATAAGCGTTAATGTTCTGGATAATGTTCTGCGTGAATAAGCTTGTTATGCATGGCAAGAAACGATGCGATAGCTAATTAGACTCTGATTTGAAAGAGTCTAATTGGCTATCACGTTGTCTCTTGTCGTGCGAAGATGCTTTTTACGAGCCATTCAAATTGGAAGTTTCAGCAATAAAAAAAATTACGTGATGACTTCTGTCGCAGAACTATTAGAGCGATAATTTTATATATGAAAAAGGGCAAGAAACATTAAACTTGACATTTAAGCGACAGATTTGACATGTTTATTTTTTATGTTATGTTTTTCACAAACATGACATGTGTCTGAATTAAATAGTATTAACAGTTATTAAATTATTCTAACTGCACTGAATCCTTTTATACTAACCTTTTGAATCGGCAACAAAGGAAAAGAATAAATTGGATTATATATCGCGGTCAACGTAGTCAATATGGTTGATATATATGGTGTAATAAGACAAGATGAAACATTGCGTATCATGACGATAGCATACAATCAAATTTGAGTCCAAATGTACTTTCCTGCGTATAGTAGCAGTAGCATACTAGAACAGCCAATCAAATTTGGATCCAAATTCATACTCCTATTGCGCATTCGTGCGAACGTTACATCTTGTATTTTTATATCATACGTGCGTCGATACGATGCGGCAACACTATCAACAGTTTGAGTGTTTGATGTATAATTGAAACCATTCAAACCATGATATAAGTGTTTCCATGTATTATAGTTCAAGTTATAAAATTTCGACCGCTGGAATAATAACAGATCGCTCCAATTGCTTATTTTAATAGCATGAAATTGTACCTAATATTTTAAGTGTTGATCGACAAGGCTTTTTATCCCTTTTCGGATCTCTTTATTCCGCAACCAATCAACATCCTAGAAAAAAAATTTTTTTCAGAATTTTTTATACAATTTTTCAGAATTTCTATATAATTTTATAATTTTCTTATATTTTTTATACGAATTGGAACTTCTCAGAAAATCTACATCTTTTCTCAGAATTTTTCACGTTAATTATGAAATATAAGATTTCTAAGATTTTTGTAAGTATAATTTCTGATGAAATGTTATAAAATCTAAAAAATTTAAAAATATTTTTTTAAATTATGGAATGAGAAATTTCAGAATTTTTCAGAATTCATTTGTATGAAAAATTCTGAGAGAAGATATAAATTTTCCGAATATTTCTGAGTATTTCCAAAAAATGTTTCAATTCGTATAAAAATTATAAGAAAAATTTTCACCAGGATAGTCTTAAGAAATTCGTACGGCACATGAAATATTAGCTTTATGCATCTTGTGCGTAACTATTATAGATTATTATAGATTAAAGTTTGATCTATATAAAACCAGTATTCATAATCAGATCTTATATTCAAAATCATTTTAAGTACAGTCTTAAGAAGTCACGAACCAATCAGAGGACTATATTAGCGTCTTAAGACATTACTTAAGACAGCCTTGAAATAAAAACTATGAATACCGCTATGAATACCCTAAACGCAAAACGCAAATGAAACATATTTCAGATTGCAATAGATCGCAGATCACAATACGTAGGATGCAGGATGCAAAAGTTGAAGTTCACTCAATTGCTTTCTGCATCCTGCGTTCTGTGTCTTACAACCTATTATAATTAAAATAGTTAGGTTAATTTTTAGTTTTGCGATTTGCGATCCGCGTTCTAGATCAGACTTTATATAAATAAACTGCTGATTCAATGTGATAGAAAGAAATGAACCTGATTCCGAGTTTTAGTTCCCATATGCGTATGTATGCGTCCTGTCTGTGAGTATCGTGTGAATTTATCCATGTAATTTATACATGGATGTAAGAGAACTAAAATATGGCGCTGCCTAGCATCGTTTTCAAATATGGAAGCGAAGTTGGCAGTCTATTTACATAGGGTGTCCGACGAAACTTTTGCTAAACATTTTTTGTAGATAGAGCGAACTAAATCGAAAAGTCCTCTATTTTGCAATAGTAAGGAGAGGTTCTACTTTGGAGGGTAAAAAAAAATCGCTTTTTACATTTTTTGTAAGTGTGTAAAATATGCTTGTAAAAGGATTGTGCAATGTTATAACTTGTTGAATCGGATTTTGCATTGCGCGCGGTCGAAAATCAAGTGAGCTCAATGTTATGCACAAAACAAGCAAAAATCGAAAGAAGAAGAGTTCACATGTAGCAAAATTTGTTCTTCGAACAGAGGAGAAATTGACTTATATAGGTCCGGAATTACTGATTAAATGTAAGTTGCAAAATATTGTAGTTAATTAAAATCATTATAATAAAGTAAAACTTTATTTTTTCGCGATTTTCTCAAATTCATGTTTTTCAAACTGGCGTAAAATGTACAATTTTATCCGATTGACTAAAATTTTTTTTCTACATAAAATAAGCAATTTTTATGGGGTCATGAACCTAAAAATGCCATAAATTTTTCAAAATAACTATTTGAACAGGTTGAAAAAGAAAAAAAGTTTGTGAAAATTGACACTTGATTTCAAGTTGCCATTTTATAAATTTTCAAATTTTTCAAATGAAATGAAGTTCATGCTCCCACATTTAATATATAGGGTCTTTCAATAAGGACACTCGATTTTTAAATGTAAATAAAACAAGTTATGTGTGAGATATCCACTCAATTTTTTTTTATTTAAAAGAATATTTTATGTATTAAGTATGGAATATAACGTCGCTCAAATGTCCGCCGCGGCTTCGCTTGGTGACACGTATTCGAGCCAATTTTCGATGACTTTCTCGCATAAATCTGGCTGAATTTGCTGGATGGCGTTTGTTATGTTGACTTTGAGAGCATCAATTGTTTGCGGTTTATTCGTATAGACCTGCGATTTAAGATAGCTCTAAAGGAAGAAGTCTAAAGGCATTAAATCGCACGATCTCGGAGGCCAGTTCACGTCGCCGCGCGAGACGGCCCTCAACCATGCCCTCAAATCGCTCGTGCAGAATGTCCATCGTGGCATGCGGTGTGTCACGTAGCGCCATCCACATTGGAACCACATGTTATCGGTATCCATATCATCCATTTTAGACCACAAGAAATTGCTTATTATCGATCTGTAGTGCTCGCCGTTGACGATTATGGCAACGCCCGCTTCGTTTTGGAAGAAGTACGGACCGATGATTTCGCCAGACCAAAATCCGCACTAAACAGTGACTTTCTCGGGATGCATTTGGAGCTGGTATATCTCGCGTGGATTGGTACCAAATTCGACAATTTTGCTTGTTCACATATCCATTCATCCAAAAATGGGTCTCATCGCTAAAGATAATTTGTTTGGCGAAATTTGAGTTAACTTCCAATTGCTCCAGAACCCAGCGAACACACGGCGTTGTCTACCCTGGTCGTTTATCTTAAGTTCCTGGGTCAGTTGAATTTTATAGGGGTACAGACCCAAGTTCCGACGCAAAATTCACCAAGTTGAAGTCGCAGAAAGGCCAAGTTGTGAATGACGAGAAATTGACCGCCCCGGGTTTTCCCGTACACTCTCACGCACAGCAGCGATTTTCAGCAGACCTTGCATTTCGGCAACGTACTGGTGTTGGCTGATTATTTATCGAACCGGTTGACTCGAATTTGGCCACCAAACGTCGAATAGTCGACTCGGCAGAACGGTTGTGGTGAGGATAAAAATCACGTAATGCACGGAACGTTTCTCGAACGGAGCACTGATTTTGATAATAAAATTTTATGATTTGCACATGTTGCTCAACACTATGACCTTCCATGGTGATTTGCCATACACTACTAAACAATTCACAACAAATTTGACAGATGTCACTTTAACAACATGGCTACTGTAACAAATTTCGAGCGTCCCTATTGAAAGACCCTATTTTAATAATTTCATTAATTCTTTTCGTCTCAGATAAACTGTCGATAGCCAGGATTTCACACTAGTTGACCACGCGTTGCGCTCTCTGATGCAGTCCTAAGAAATAACCGCTATTTTTTATATTTCGAAAAAATTATTTGTACGTGTGAAATATATAAAAATTTATGCCAAAACATTATTTTAATATCATCTTTCTTTTTTTTATGAAAAAAATTGGAAAAAGATAAATTTTAAAATAGAGTAGAACCTCCTCTTAACGAGACATTAATTATTAAAATAATTATATAAAATAATTATATAAAAATTGCTGAATATTGGTCTTTTTTAATAATTTTTTACTCAAATACTATCAATTTTACAGAAAAACAGTAAAAGACAAAAATTGTTTATTTTCTTCTTGTAGAGCTCTAAGAAAATTTTTCAGAATTTTTGATCAACTTTTTAATATGCATTTTCTTATTGGCAACTATTTTTACCAACATGAGAAAATACGATATTAAAAAATTCTGAAAAAAATTTTCAGAACTTTACGAGAAAAAAATAAGCAATTTTTATTTTTTGTTATTTTTCTGTAAAGTTGGTAGTATTCGAATAAAAAATTATTGAAGACCAATATTCGGCAATTTTTAGTAATTAATATCTCGTTAACTATTGTAAATATTATACTATATTGTAAATATTATATTGGAAATTGCAAAATAGTAGAGGACTTTTTGATTCAGTTTAGTCCATTCTGCCGCTGTGCGAGCGAGAATTTATCGTTAATTATCAGACATTCTGTATATGTATTTGCGTTACTTGTATTTAAGTTTATTTTAAAATTATATTAAAAAATTCTTATCTGAAACTTTAAATAAGAATATATCTAGGAAATCTGAGAATTCTCAAAGAATTTTCATACAAGATTTCAGTAAACATATCATTTCATACAAGAATTATTATATTTTTAAGTATCTAACTTTTACTAAGTTTTATATTCTTTATTTTAATAGGTTACATTCTTCAAAATTATGCTAGGGATGACACGAAAAAGCTGATGGATAGAATTGATAAATTTTGCACAGGACTCTGGAGAGAACGGATTTATCAGGTACGAATCATGCTTCATATAAATCTTGATAATGAATCTCTGTTTTGATGTACATTCAATGTAGCTTTTCTTTTGCAGAGAATTTTTGTAACCCGAATACACCTTGATCATATAAGGAATTCATTTTTTTGCCATCATCATTCAGCTCCTGATCCACCTTTACGCATGTGTACCGCAAATCAGTTAAGGACTTATAGTCAAAGTACGTTTATTAATCCTTCTGTTTTTAGATTATTAAAATACGCAAGAATAATCAAGAATTTTATATCTATTTTGCAGTTTATTAATTTTTAAAATATACAAGTATTGCATTTGTTTTTGTCATTAGATAAAAAGCATAAATTGTTACAATTAATAATATCAAATTACACTTAGAACTTTAATTCTGAGTTTGATTTTGCAATAGCTGCAACAATGTACAAAATAAGTATACCATCACATAGTGGAAAACAATGTTAAAAAGAAAACAATAGACACTAATTTTTTGTTTGCAGTCGCACAAGAGGTGTGGCCTGATTCATTACACCATCAAATCTGGCTTGGGATGGAGAATCGACCTCAGAACAAAGATGCTCCGTACCCAGATCAAACCTCACACGTATTCCCAGCGTTACAGTTTTCGGTATTTAATACGAATCAGGCAGCACCTGACAGCCTATGTCTCATCGATATCGATGCATTCCTCAACGCATCGATATTCTGCTCGTCCGCTGTTCTAGAGGAGCAGCAACTTGGTAGCTTTGTAAATCCAGAAAAATTACCGACATTGCCTATCGATCTTACTACGACGTTGTCCACAAGTAATCAAGAGAAATGGTGGTCAGCGGCATATAAGATGTATTCCAAGCGAGAGGATGTAGACGGTGATATCGGCGAATTACGACAAGAATTGCAACAAGGATTGGGAATAATTCGCTGCATTGGTAATCACGGCATGCATCCGGTGTTATTGGTACATTTGGCACGCATGTTTCATTATCGCGCGAAAATGATGAAGGAGAAGGATGAGGCGAATGGCTACATTCCTAGATGGGAAGCACGCTCTGAGCTGTACTGGACCGCCGCTCTACCGCTGTTAGAGAGGATACAGAATAATCAAACATTACGTATATCTTCGTCGAAATTGTTCAATTATCAGGGCAAAGAAATGAACAATTTCGAGCTGACGAATGCGCTTGAGGAAGGCAAGTTACTATTGGCCCAGCGACTCGTACGTGATAAACAGTACGAGCAGGCAATTGACGCGTTGCAGGCGCTTAAATGCCCGGAGGCGTCATTTCAGCTAGCACAGATTTATAAAATCTTTGCAGACGAGATAGTGGATTCTACGCCTCGCGAAAGTCTAACGTCAGAGATGCGATCGCAACATATTATAATGCTGTCAAAAGCGAGAAACTGCTTTTATCTTACGCTCGACCGACTTCGTAGTCCGGGCACGAATCCTAAACACCCACTGAACTCCGAGCTCGGCACTCACATCACTGATATTGAGAATGAGTTAAAGAGAATAGATCCAGATCTAGGAAGGGGCGATTTGAGTAGGAATGATATCGATGGTATATCCGACGAGAGTTATTCGCCCACTCACAGCGCTGTGGATCAGGCGGTCACGAATCCGACTTTGCCAATGTTGACGACGTTGACTGGTTCGAACATGTTAAGCACTCCTCAGAGGAATATTCATCGGACACCAAAACACGCTAGCACACCGTGCAGATTGCAGGATTACTTGAATTTATCAAAAAATCGTACGGAGGCACGTCCGAGTCCAGAGCGCCTTGATGCTCAAATACGTCAAATTATGCAGTCCCGGGACAACGAAATACAGGAAATGATGGAGCAAATGAAAAACATGATGACACAAATGAAAACGTTGACCGAGAAAATGGACAATCTGACGAAGGAGGTAGTAGAATCGCGCAAAGAAAATCAAAAGCATCAGCAACAGCAGCAGCAGCAGCAGCGTGTACAGCAGCAACAGAATATAAATCCCGCTGTCGATCCTGAAGACTTCTACGTTCTTGACGATGACGAGTATGTCGATTTAAACTATCAGAACCAACCGACTGGGCCGGCGTCTTCGATTTCCGGTAACATATTTACACCGCAGCATGCTCGGCATCCTTATTCATCGCTGATGTATCCTTCAGCAGCAACCGCATTTCAGTATTATCAGGGAGGATTACCATTCCCCGATCCAAACACTCAGGCAGCCATATCATCCCTTTACCCACACACTGTTTATCCTATGCCCATGCTATATCCTAATCAGACGAAAGTGCCGGATAATCCGCTGCAACAAGGCCTCTTCGCATCGACGCTTTCCTCGCAGCTGCCCGATCTCATGTCGGCAACCGCGACGAATCCATCGTTACAAATGTCGTTGAAGCAGAAAATCGAAACTCCATCACGAACTAAGCCCGAAGCTACAACAATGACGGCGACAACTACGACAACTACGACGACAACGACAATTATCAAAGATGCGCTGGTGAACAAAGCACTTCCTGTGAATGTGGTCATTACGACATCCGACACGCTACCAACCACGGTACCATCTACTCAACCGACCCTGAGTGTCACCATACCACCGCAATATCGATTAGGAGGTGGAGTAGCTGTCACTTTCTCTACTACACCTATAATGACAATGACAATGACGACAACAAAATCATCATCTTCCAATGTACCGCATTGCTATCAGATTCCCATGCCTCTACAAGCCACTATACCGACCACTGTCAACTTACCATCAACTTCTACTTATGTAACTCCAGCCAACATCAATGTACCGCCGATCTATGTCAATCTAACAACATCATCGTCTATTGTCACTGTGACTCATACAACTAGCACTAGTACTTTACAAAATGCTCATAATAATGCTAATAGTAGTAAGATACATGACAAAACCGACAATACCTATGAGTCAATTGAATCGCCGAATACATCCACAGAGGTGTGCGAGCAGGAGCATGATCCGATACCGAATTTTATACCCGTCATACCATTGCCTGCAAAGGTGAAAGTCACCACTGGTGAAGAGAACGAGGATACTCTATATTGCGGTCGGGCAAAACTGTTTCGCTTTGTTGATAAAGAATGGAAGGAACGCGGCGTCGGTGACGTGAAACTGTTGCGCAACACAGAAGGTAAAGTGCGTCTGCTTATGCGTCGCGATCAGATCTTGAAGATCTGTGCGAATCACATGCTGAGGCCCGACATGGAGTTGAGTCCAATGACGAACAACAACAAGGCTTGGTTTTGGGTCGCTAACGATTTCGCTGATGAGGAAGTGAAGCTGGAGAAATTTTGCATCAGATTCAAAACCGCAGAGGAAGCGATGACATTTAAGGAGGCTTTCGATCAGGCCAGATTTAATTTATCTGCAATATCTCCGGAAAAGGTGTACAAAATCAGTGAGAAAGTTTTCACTTCTTCTAGCAACAAAGACTCGTTCAAGACTCAAAAATCACAATTAACACAACAAGATAAGATAAGTTCAACAACGGAAGTGATTTTCTCTGACAAATCGAAATCCAGCACGACAACATTAGGAGGATTTTCCTTCAGTTCTAAACCTATTATTCAAGAAGTCAGCGACATGAAAGCAGATGACTTTAAGAAAATCGACGAACCATCAAAGGTCAGTCCATTCAGCGGATTTTCATTTACTAAATCAACCAATACATCCGAAACGAAAATCACGACTACAACTGCAACAAGCGCCATCTCGATGCCATCTGCGAGTTTTATCCTCGCTACGATTTCAACAACAAATTCGCAGTCGACTGTTGTGAACACAACTTCCAATGAGTCACCGATGTTTGCCTCATCCACAACAACCGGTCAGAATTCTACAACCTTGAGAAGACCTCGTTTGCCACCACCCGGCGTCATTAAGCAGGGATCGTCTAACGACGAAATACGACCACAGACTGAAAATGAGCATAAGTTATTTGTCGGACCAGCGAGTCTTCAATGTCAATCTGTCAACGGTACCAATGCCATGCAGTGGAAAAATAAGGGTACAGGATCAATGATGCTATTATTGAACGCAAAATCCGGCAAACTTCGCTTGTTACTGACAGATGACGAAAGCTCTAAGATCTATAGTTACGGAATTCCGTCGGATATGGCGTTTACATACAAGAATGGCACTACAGTTGTTAATTGGACTATTCCTGGAAACGTTAAAGAACCCGGTAAAACCTGGACTTTATATGCCGCGACCTTTAACACATCGGAACTGGCATCACAGTTTTACAATGCCGTGTCGAGCTGTCAGCAGAAGTTAGCTAAAGGCAGTAATCCGAACGAAGTCGCGAAGGCACTCGAAAAGAAAGTTCAGATGTCGGGCGAGAACAACAATCAAAACATCACAGAAGCGAAGCCATCATTGTCGGAATTATTTAAACCACCAATTGGTTCTTGGGAATGTACTAGTTGTTACACTAGAAATAATTCCACGGATATGAAATGCTTAGCTTGCGAAGCTCCGTCATCTTCTACGATGAGTAATAAGAACGTTTCCGCAGTTGTTAGTAAACCCGTTGATTCCAAACTACCGTTGTCAGAGCTATTTAAGTCACCCATCGGCTCCTGGACTTGCACAGGATGTTACATTCTCAATTCTGGAACAAATGCCTATTGCATCGCCTGCGATAGTTCCAAGGATCCATCGCAACCGCCTAAGCCGCAGCAGGCTAACATCTTCCAGATGAACGCATCATCTTCCGGCATAATGCCTATGACCACATTCTCTTTCGGCATTCCCAAAAACACCACCAAGGAAACGACCGTTACTGGTTTTAGCTTCCGGATGTCACAGGACAAGAGTGCAAGTGAGAGCGTGAAAACTCCATCTAAATCCGAGGAAACTATAGCCAATTTCATGTTCGGTATGCCAGTGAAAAGCAGTACTACATTAAACACAGGCGATTCACCGTTTACGTTTGGCTCACCCGCCAAGTCCTTCGGCTTTAATTTTATGGCCAAGTCACCGACTAAATCGCCTGGCGGCGGTGGCGAGATCAGCGAAGACGAGGTGGTTGAAAGTGAAGATGTCCACTTCTCGCCAGTTATACCATTGCCAGACAAAGTCGAGGTGAAAACCGGCGAGGAGGATGAAGAGATGCTCTATAGTCATCGAGCGAAACTTTTCAGATTTGATACCACGGTAAAGGAATGGAAGGAACGTGGATTGGGTGATATTAAGCTGCTGTGTCACAAAGAGACCGGGAAACTGCGGCTGATCATGCGTCGGGATCACGTATTAAAGTTATGTCTGAACCATATACTATCTAATGAGCTGGAGTTCACATCGAAGGACGAGAAAACATGGCTGTGGACCACTGCGGATTACAGCGAAGGCGAGATTGAGTACATGCAATTCGCTTGCCGCTTTAAGACATCCGAGATTGCAGCAGATTTCAAAAAAGCGATTGATGACGCCAGGAAAAATATTAAACCAGCCACTATCAGCAGTAGTGAGAAGATAAATAAATCTATGACGAAAACGGTGACAAAAACGATTAGCTCACCAGTCAAAGAAATCGAGATTGTTTACGAGGCGAAGGTCACTCCGGAAGAGAAGGCAGCTGCCTTAAAGTTGCAGCTACCAGTAAACTTTTATTCTTACAAGCAAAAAGAAAACTGCCCTGGCTGCAGAGGTTGTAGGAAACCGAGTATAGTGCTATATCCAGATACCGCTGGGCAAGACACGATGAAGTTTATGCCGGAAGAAAAAAAGATGACAACGCAATCGAAAGACATCTCAAGCTTGAGTATAAGTTCGTTGAGCGATCCTGAGAGTACCAGTGAGATTACTCGGAACGTAACGCAATCTGCGTCTGTGAAAAATGGATTCTCTTTCGCGACATCCACTGCGACGTTCAAGTCTTCGGCTATTCCCAATATCGACAGTTCCACGATGAGCTTTGGTACTGGCGATCTGAAGTTGTTTAACGACAAGAAAACCATGACTTTTTCATTCGGCATGAATCCTCAGTTCGATACTAACGAAACGATGGAGAAGACAACAGCGATGATGACATCGAGTGTCTCGCTTGAAAATCTCAAGGTCTGTAGTGCTTCAAATGCTCAAACGACGCAGACAACTGTTTTCAACGCGACTAACACAGTCGGAAAAAGTCCGATATTTAGTCAAGCTGCATCGACTGCATCCATATTCAAGCCATCTACTTTTTCTTTTAATTCCGACACCAACATTTTCGGCGGCGCCTCAAAAACTTCATCAAAAACATCAAGCTTTAATAAGGACAGCGGTAATAGTTCCGTTTCTTCTTCCATTGCTACCGTAGCTATTACAAATTTTGTTCCGAAAACATCGACCGTAATCACCACGTCGTCAATCGCATCCAATCAGTCCTCTAACTCGGTATTCGGCGTAAACTCTACGCCTTTCTCTAAAATGACGCTTGGTAGCAATAGTGTTTTGCCATTCAGTGATTCTATAACGACGACAAACATCTTCGGCGGAATGACCGCAACAACGACGAATTTGTTCGGTGGAACAACAGCGCCAGCAACGACAAACATCTTTGGCGGAACGACGGTGCCGACGACTGATTTTTTCAGCAGGACGATGACACCAATAACGACAAATATCTTTGGTGGGACGACAGCGGCAACAAATGCGACGAATGTTTTTAGTGCGACGGCGACAGTTTTCGGTACGAAACCATTAGATGACGTTCAGAAAAATGAGGATGGTCCCAGTTTCTTATTGGCAAATAACATGTCATTTTCGGCGCTTGCTGCGACGGCGGTGCAACCGGAGGCCTTTAAAGTCGGTACGTCATAACAAGCAACACATTAAAAGCATCAACTTTTCTCAAATGTTTTCTCTATTTTTTTTGTATAAGATTGTTAGTATTTTTAACTTTCGAATTGATACTTCTTTCAGATCCTAACTTTACGTTTGCTGGCGCGGGATCATCGGTGTTCGGTTCGAAATCTAGTACATCGCTGAATAGTTCGATGACGATTCGAAACACGTCGCGCGAAGAGCAAAAGGAAGAAAACGATGAAGACGATGGCGAAGTAGATAGTAATGAACAGGAGCACGATCCTCACTTTGAACCTATTGTACCTTTACCAGATACTATTGAAGTCCGAACTGGTGAAGAAGACGAGGAAAAAGGTAGCCTAGATATTTTTGTTTATCATTATTTTAAAGATATTTTTGTTTATCATTATTTTCAATTGAAATCTTTCAACTTGGTACAAGAGATTTGTTTGAAGAATTCTATATTTATCAATGTAGTTAATGTTTATATTAATGTAGTAAATCATTTACAATATATTAAATTAATATTAATATATGTATATGTGGTATAGACAAAAAGTTCATGCATTGAATTTTTTTCTGCTAATGTAGCAACACTGTAGGTTTTTATGGTGGCATGGTATGTAGTAAGAAGTTTAACGAACACGTTCAGTACAAGTTTGATCACTAACGATGATTGCGCATGTAGCTTTTGTAAATAAGCTTGTAAATAATTGTGAGAATTTTTTGTGCTATCAAAATAAAGCGTGATGTTTTAACAAGATAGAGTCAAATTGCTTGTGAAAACTTGGAAAAAATTGGTCAGAAATTTGTAATCAGACCATCTGTAGCATTTTTCTATGAATCTCTGGCCTATTCCCGAGTTAATAAACGATTAATTAATATCAATATTAAATTATATAATATATTATAGGATCGTTATATGTGTGTGATAACACAAATTATAGAAAGCAAAGCCTTAAACGGTCTAGCTAGATCTTAAATGCTTGTATGATTCTTGTGTGAATTTATATACTACGTATGTAGTAAAAAATATTACCTCGGCCGGAAGTCGAACCTGGACAGAATGCAAGAGATCTGGGTTTGACTCCCGGCCGAGGTAATATTTTTCGCAATAAAAATTAATTATTTACACAATTTTAATATGTCATTCAATATTATTAAGACCGTTTCGAAGATACGAATAAGCATTAAAAATTTGTTAAGTTAATTTGTTAAGTAATTGCTAGTCAATTTAATTCGTGATATTACTGCAATAGTTCAGTAGGGCAATAGTTTCAAGATCGAAAAATCATTTCGGCGCGTTTATAAGGACTACATATGTAGTAGATAAACACAAGAATTAAACAAGCATTTAAGATCTAGCTAGACCATTTAAAGCTAGACCATTTGATTTCTATAGTTTGTAATATTAAGGGCAAGTTATTCCATTTTTTAATAAACTTTACCTGTTGGATAAGCATTACCCAATTACATGCGTGGATTATCTCAGATAAAATTTATCAAAAGGTAGAACAATCAGTAAATTATTATCCAATATATAATCATTATCGAACAAACTTGCAAAGATGTTCTTTCATTATTATTTTAAAACTGTTTAGATTATTAAATAAATACAAATAATGATATAAATAATGAAGATTAACTTGTTAATTTAAGAACGCTTGAAGAAGAGTATTCGCCATTCACTTTCAAGGTTATTCGAATTTTATTTTCTAAGTTGTTTTTTCATTTGTTCACAGTGTTCTGTCAAAGAGCCAAGTTGTACAGATATGACAATGCCACGAAGGAATGGAAAGAGCGTGGCGTCGGCGAAATGAAGATCCTGCATCATGTAGGTCATGGCAGCTATCGGTTACTGTTGCGTCGGGAGCAAGTGCACAAGGTCGTCTGCAACTTCTTGATCACTCCCGACGTAGAATTTCATCCACTTTCTACATCAAATCAGGCTTGGATGTGGGCCGGCATGAATTATGCCGAACAAGAACCCTGCGCCGAACAATTAGCGGTTAAATTTAAATCGCCCGATTTGGCTCGGCAATTCAAGGCACATGTCGATAACATTCAGCAAGAATTACGCGAGAAGAGAATTGCTGAAGGTAGTAATTAATTCACGAGATTATCAAGTTGCACACTGCTATTCGTTGATTCTATTTGTTGCTGTTATCTGTACAACGCTAAGTATTTGAAAATGCATACGTTTCTAAAGTTAAACGAAATAATGTTATTTGATTATAAGATATTTGATTATGACATTTTATGAATTTTGTGACACTAATTGATTTTGTAAAATCATTACTTATGTTATATTAAATGATTGCATTCATTTGTTTTATCTGAAATTCATTGTAAACTTTATCAATAAACTATTATGCATCTTGCACATGTGTTTGCTTTTTCAAATTATACTTGAGAAAAATTCGATTGTACTTGTAACTATTATTTATGTCTCACGATATTGTAAAATTTGTAAAATGAATGTCCCTGTAAATACGATCGCATGCTTTTCAATAATACACACACACACACACACACACACACACACACACACACACACACACACACACACACACACACACACACACACCACACACACACACACACACGACCGACCGACCGACCGACCGACCGACCGACCGACCGACCGACCACCACCACCTACACCTACCACACTACTACTAATTAAATTA
>NW_012130114.1:502435-513355 GCF_000143395.1 Atta cephalotes | reverse complement strand
AAAGTTTTTAAAAAGTTTTAAAAGTTAAAGTTAAAGTTAAGTACCGTTACGTTAACGTAACGTATAACGACGTACACTCTACTACTATACACACACACACACACACACACACACACACACACACACACACACACACACACACACACACACACACACACGCACGCACGCACACATGCACGCACGCACGCACGCACGCACGCACATCCACACGCACTCTAATTAAATATATGCATATGCTTTATTTGAATTTTTGAGCATAGAGTCTTACATCGCATTAATTTACATCCGAACAGGTGAAAGATGCATCGGAGAAGCGGAGAACAATGAAGATCGAGGTCATGATGTGGATGAAGAAGAAGAAGAGGATGATGAGGATGAGGAGGAAGATGAAGAAGATGATCAAGAGATGCTTCCTATAATCGAGAAACGTGCCACTGTATTCGCGAGATGGCCGGATAACAATAAGTGGGAGAGTGTGGGCTTAGGGAACTTAGCAATTCATTACGATTCCGAGATCTACGCGGAGAGAATCGTCTTGAAGCTCGACGATTCTGAAGATTACGCTAGCAACACTATTATCAGCATAGATACAGTAATGCGGGTAATAAATGTATTCATATATTCGAAATATACTGCAAACTTGTTTTTCTTCTGTTAATTTTAATAACATTTAAGTAAAGTCTATGTTTTCTAACTAATACTAGATAACTTATACTAAGAAGACATTTATATTGAAAATATACGATTTATAAGTAACAGTTACAGAAAGATAATTATTTACATTGAGAGACACAGCACCAGTGACCTTGATCTTGATGTATATATTATAGAAAAAATTTGTAATTTTAATGCATAGTGCAAACAGAATTTATATATATTGAATATTTCAGACCACTATATCTTTTTTACCTTCGCAGGATAAAACGCAGAATAAGTAAATTCAGACAAAAGGGTTTAAAAAGATCTATTTATTGATCTTATCAGTTTGACTTTAAGTGGCGTTACTAAGGTCAAATCAAGGTCAGATTACGTCAATTTTTTTTTAATGGAACACCCAACTTTTTATTCCAACTTTATTTGATAGCTGATATCGAAAGCTTTTCAAAATACTATAATAAAGTTATTTTTCATTGAGTACTTTTCGAGTATAAAGCTTGAAAGTACCGCCCATATTAACATTACGCAAGATGTCCGATCGATTATTAAAATCTCTTGAATGTTGTTCAAAATCATGTTTGGATAATATTGTCAAGATCAAAACCGTTGGAGATTGTATCTTATTTTTCTTTTTACGTAAAAATGAATTTTTAGTGTGAAAGTGAAAATAAGAATAATCTTTCAATAGCCTTGATTTTGACAAATGTTATCCAGGACATGATCTTGAACAATATTCAAGAGGTTTTAGCCGTTGGTTGGACACCTTGCGTAATGCTAATGCCGGCGATACTGTGATTTTCGGGCCTTATAACTCGAAAAGTATTTAATGAAAAAAATTATAGTGTTTTGAAAAGCTTTTGATATCGATTATTAGATATTGGAATAAAAAATTAAGTGTTTCATTTAAAAAAATCGATGTGACCTTGATCTGACTTTAGCGACGCCATCAAAGTCAAACTGATAAGATCAGTAAATAGATCTTTTTAAATCCTTTTGTCCTTTTAAACAATTTTTGTCTGAACACTTTTATGAGCCTTTGAACTTTATTCTATGAAGATAAAAGAGATGTATGAAATATGCATTCGGTATATGCATTTGTAAAAATAAATATAAAAAACTTATTAGTTGCATGGTTTAGTTATATATGTCGTAATTTTCGAAATTACGATCCTATACCTAAACTCGCATAATAAGAAATGTCAGAAGACATTTAAAAATTATTAAGTGTATTTTTTAACATTAATAATTGTAACTGTATTTTTGAAGAATGTTTATCTCGGAAATAACTGCTCATGTTTTCTAAACTGTCATTGACTAAGCAATCAGCCAAGTTTTCTACTCTTTCATAATGTTCATTTTCGTGAGTTCATAAATGTATATTCTTTTTGCACTATATACTAATGAAAATGGATTTTTTTTTGTACAATAGAATTTAATTCATTTTGTTTTGTTTATTCGTTACAAAATATTGCCATTCAACAATTTTCCTATAATTGACTGTTCATATTTTTATATTTTTCTGGAGTTAAATGTATTCTTGTTGAATGTATTGTAGATTAACAATATGCAAAGAACTGCATATATTTTTGCTATTTCTTATTCTCTGTTCTCTCTTATATTCACAAAGGTGGAGGGCAAAGAATGTATTTGGAGCGGGATCGATTACGCCTTGGATCCTCCAGAGCGTAGAGTTCTGAGGGCAGTCTTCTCGTCGATACAAGCGGCGCAACAGATGCATACTTTCTTCGAAGATGTAAGTAAAGATTGATCAAATGATTACATATAAGGTAAAGTTATATATTATGTTACGCATATATATTCTACAATTGAAAACGGGGAGATGTACAAGAAGAGGTGTTTTTTGTAGGGAGTAGACAGCGCAAAACAAGCCGGTGTCGTCGAATATCATGAAGAAGAATGAAGATTTTTATTAGCTAATATAAGTAACTGCTAATTGACTGTTGTTACATAATTCATTACCTTCCTATAAATTAGCGTAAATATGAATTAAACGGGTTGTTTCATGTCGTTCTTCTCAAGTTATAAGGGAAATTGTATAAAAAAAGTGAAATGAAAAAAGGAAGCTATATGATTTTTACGTACAGCTTTCTTTTTCTTTTCTCTCTTTTTTTTTAAATTCAAGACATGCAAAATTTGACAAATACAATTGTCTGTATATGCACACGATTACAGGTGCAAGTTCCCGTAGTAATAATTTATGCAAAAAATATACTTATTTATATAATTGCACAAATTGGAAAAAAGTAGATCAAGCATTACGATGTTTAATTTGTTCGTTTATTTTTATACTAGTCTATATAAAAATAGTTTTCTGTCTTTTCTTTTTTTTAATAAAATATGTGCCAAAACTGAAAATCGCTTTCTATTTTGCAATGAAAGCACTATTTCCGTAGCTATACTAATAACTTTTTAAAAAAACTCAGTTATTTTTAATCATCTCGAAATTATACACTTTGAAGTAATATTTACGAATATCTTAGTAAGAATCATACGTTACATGCTGACAATGACCATTAAGCTAATAGCACAAAAACAATGTTCATGCGGATAATTTTCTACTAATTATTATTATATTGAAAAGATGTTGATATTACGTTTGATAGGATACGAAAAGTTGCAACACCAAAATTAACAACTATAATAAATACTACTAATCTTATATAGTTACATTCTGATAAAGTGTAAGTTGTTCTTGAAAATAGAAGTTGTCGCGTAAGAAGATATGTGTAGACCATCGATATAACATATATAATATGTAACATAAAAATATTAAACATTTGATTAAAATTTTGTTTTTAGAAACTATTTTCTCAGGTAAGTGATGTTTCCCATATATTAATTTTAACATTAAGTTGCATAAATTGCAGACTGAAGCGTAAAATACTTCAAGACTTATTCTCAAAATATAGATATATTTATTATATATAGATGAGAATCAATGAATTCTTACCTCGTAAATCTTTTTATATTCATAACTTATATTCATAACTTATTATCAAATATATCCTTAAAAAAGTTATAAGGGTATATATAAAACACATTAATATTTACGCTTTAAACGAACTACATATGAAAGTTGTGTTTATAATATTTTGTTTTTATTAAGCAACACATTTTTATAAATTATTTATTTTATTTGATATTAGTTTAATTGTTATAAACAAAATTTTAAAAATAATAAAAATACATTTTTTATAGAAATATTTAAGTACTAAAAATGACTTGTACAAAGTTTCATTGAGATTTACCAATTAGTTTATAACAAATAAATATTTTGTTTACTGAGTAATTAATGTCTGCAATCTCAATGTAACTTTATATAAATATTTTTGAATTCAAGAAATACTTATATAAAAAAATTGAGATTTTTATCATTATAATACATTTTCATATATTTCTATTAGAGTACCTACAAATTTAAAAAATATTTTTTGAAATAGTTTCATCCAGATCAACTGTCTAATTTTTTTGTATTACTTTTAATTAAATGCAATTTAGAATAATCTGAAATTTGTCAAGTAATCTTAACATATTGCATTTGCCTTACAATCACCAAAGTGAGTCAGATCAATATTTACTAGAAGTTTAAAAAAATATTAATATCCTGTAAAGCATACACATACATATACAAATTAATGAAATAAATTTGTTATATACCCAGCAAACACCAAATATAAATATAACATGGAAATAACAAATAATATAGCAGACGTTACACTCCATTTATGTTATATAACTTTATATATATATAATACAACATACATATTTATATGTTATAATAAATGAACAACAATATAACAACATTCATCGCACGTTATATAATTGTTTTGTTGATATATTAATACTATATAATACTATATAATTTAAATTATGGTTCTACTATATAATTTAAACTATAGTTCGCGAAGCGATGACTGTTCTAGTCGAGCAGCAAGCTATCGAACACAACAAAGCGCAACATGCGTGATAATTTGTACTTGAATCATGAAAATTTACGAACAAATGAGTATTACTTGTGCTATAGAAGAATATTTCTAGTGAATTCAGTCGCTTGCATTACAAATTATATCAGTGCATACTAAAAGCTGTTAATAGTTTTTAGTTCATTAATTCCATAATTCATTAATTAATGAAATTAAATGTAAAAATATGGTAATTGTTGAGTTTAGTCTCCATACCTTTGATGTTGATTAAATTAAGTCATTCGACGTGTTTTTGTATGAAATGAATGCATTTGGAAAAATATTGCTCTGCCCTATAATGAACTGAGATATAACTGTGACTATTCAGGTTAGGAAATCTGTCACATCGATGGCATAGAGATAGACATGAGAATATGTAAGACTAATAAGTATTATCTTCAATATTACACAAATTCTTTGCTTTAAAAATAAATTTTCTGCTTTAAAAATACAAATTCTCTATTTTAAAAACTCTGAGCAAAGCCTGCGAAAACAAATTTTAAGCAGGTGTTGTTACTAATTTTTGATTATATAAAAAGGCAATAAATTGTACCCAGAATTTATATTATTTGACATTGTCAGCAAATTGCTG
The DNA here is from genome assembly GCF_000143395.1 of Atta cephalotes. NCBI lineage: Eukaryota > Metazoa > Arthropoda > Insecta > Hymenoptera > Formicidae > Atta > Atta cephalotes. The sequence continues at coordinate 508,123 of NW_012130114.1, read as the reverse complement.
TCAGAAATATGACATCTGTTAGATGCTTTGCCGGCAGATTGGTAGCAGAAAATGAACGAAGTTCTGACAGCAAATCGAGAACAGATTGAGAACAGAACCTGGGCCAAAGTGGACATAGATAGTTTTGTAATCAAAATCTGAGTTTGCTGCCAATTTGGCTCCAATTGTTTTGCTATCAAGAAGCATATATAAATTATTTTCTATATAATTTTTGTTTTTACAGCAGAAAATTTGTTTTAATTAGGTATTTCTCCTTTAAAAACAAATTTTCTATTGTAAAAACCAAAATTGTATAAAAAATAATTTGTATTTTAAAGAGAATTTGTGTTTATAAAACAGAGAATTGTGTTGGCCCTCAATGCCATCAATGTAACAGATTTCTTCACCTGAATATCTGTCAACTTTAACAATTACCTCGAGTCGCGGAACAGAGCGACACAGTTTTCTGCCAAATTCATTCATTTTTATACAAAAATGCGTTGAATGAACCTAATTTCATCAACATTGGAAATAAGAAGGCTAAATTCAACAATTACCATAAAAATACAATATACAGATGATTATAGTTAAATATAATATACAGATAATATGAATATTATATACTTCAAATATTCATCAGTAATGATATTTATAAATATATATGTATTTATGTGCAAACTATGAAGTTTATAAATAAATGAATTAAAATAAATTATTACATATTGGTTTTTATATTCACGCAAAAACAATTTTCAGGAAATGTATTTTGCACATACTAATCCTAGAAAAGGTCTTGGAATTAATTCTAAATGAAAATAAGCTGTTCCGTTTGTTTTTGCTTTAGAATTAATTCCAAAATCTTTTCTGGAAATAGTATGTACAAAAAGCATTAAATTAATTATTAATAATTAGGATAATATGTAGCAATATAACAGTCATGTTCTGATTTTATAATAATAATGCAGAAAATTATAAAACTATTATATAACAGTTCAAGTTATATGTTATATTTATATTATGTAGCTGCAATGATTTGTGAGTGGGAAATTATGTCCACTAACATGGACATAAAATGCATTATGATATGATATCTATTATATTCCATTATATGGAAGCAATATAATAGTTATATATTTGTGTTTGCCTAGCATTTCATGCAAAAACGCGAATGAACTTAATCAACCTCGAAGATGTGCAGGCTAAACTCAACAATTATCACTTTTACATTTAATTTCGCTAATTCCATAGAATAATTTTTAGTATGTATTATAATATAATTTGTAATGCAAGCGACTGAATTCACTGATAATATTCTTCTATAGCACAAGTAATTGTCTCAGCATTTGTCCGTAAATTCTCAAGTACAAATTGTCACGCGTGTTACACTTTGTCGCGCTTGACAGCTCGACTGGCACAGAGCTTCGCGATATCGCGGATAGAAACCGCGACGTTAGAACCATAATTTAAATTATATAGTATTAATATAATATCAATAAAACAATTGTTATATAATATGCAATGAATGCCATGATTGTATTGCTTATTATAACGTATAAACAATATAATAATTTCATAACCCGGTTGTATTATATATAAAGTAAAGTTATGTAATTATAACATAAATAGAGTGTAACATTTGTTACATTATTTGTTATTTCCATGTTATATTGTATTTATATTTGGTATTTGCTGGGTAGGTAAGATTCAAATATAAATCTATGTATTTGCAAATTGAGTGAATAAATTAAAGACTCATGTCAAATGTAACAAAAATGGCATATAAATGAAACTTCTTTATAGTGAAACACATTCTAACGATGAAAGTATGGCCTGGTGATAATTTTTTTTGGAATATAGAAAATAAAGGTCCATAACGGTCGAAATTGAGTTGAATTCTATGTGAATTTGTATATGTTTTATATATATATGTTTATATATATATGTTTATATATATATATATATATATATATATATATATATATATGTATATATATATATATATACACACACACATATATATGCATGTATACCATATTTATAATCATTTGAACTGTGCGCTGCAATTTTATCGGATTTAAAAACGCAGCTGAACTGCTGAAATATCACAATTAAATTTTGGATGCTCAGTAGGCATATGTCAAAGAAGTCTTAGTTAATATGTTACAAATCTGTAAATAAATTTGCGAAAAATATTATTAGGGGAATTAATACCTCTCAGCTGGGAATCTCTAGCATTCGGTATGAACAATTCTCTACAGCATTATTGCAATATTGCAGCATTATTGCAATATTTCAATAGTGCACAATATTATAAAAATTGCAGCAATATTGCTGCAATATTAAAATTATATTTATTAAAAAAATTGCAACAATATTGCAAAATATTGCATAATATATTGTTGCAATATTATAATTCAGTAAATAAATACGCGGCCCCAATACTAGAGGGATATGTTTCTCGTGAAGAAAATGTCCAGGAAACGTCCTGTAAGAAGTATACAAATCGAGTTTAGCCTTTAATTATCCTTTAGCCTTTAGAGATCTTCAAGGGAGAGTCTGTCAAAGCAATGTTCAAATTTGGTTGATGCAGCCATTATGTGACAAAATTTTTATTTCATCCTTGTTTAACGTTCAGTAAATAATAAGGACCAGAGAAATAATATTTCCCTAATATTGCAGTAATATTTTATTTTTGCGAGCATAGGAATATTGCTACAATATTGCAGCAATGTTTTATGAAATATTGTAATCTTTCAAAATAATATTGCTGCAATATTTTGTGCTGTAGAAGCTAGATGGCTTAAGTCTCACCGAGCCTTACTAATATATTTATATTACATTGCCTGAAAGAAAGACGTTATTTTCATCAATATATACTGATTACTGCGAAAAATATTATTAATAAGGAGAGGTTATGCTCTGCTCTTCACCGATTTTGATCAAAAATTGCAGCGATATTAGAGGAGCCTACCAAATGAACCTGTAAAGCTCTTCTCGGGCCTAAAAGGTTCTCTAATGGGCCTTAGAGGCGGAACATTTAAAAATATCAAAAATCTGGAAACAGCTTAGCAAACACGAAGTATAGCTACAATATAGCCTGAAAATAACATATAATATAACAGAATGTTATATTGTAGTAATATTAATATAATATATTTTGTTAGCTACGAAATAACTGTTATATAACTGTTGCATTATTTTGATATGTTGCAAATAACATACTAGGCAGTACGACGGGTTGCACGGCAAACTTTGCATGCGCGGTTTAATAAATAATGACGGTGATTTTATAACATAAACTTTAATATAAATAATAAAACTTCGTAGTATAAACTTTATAATGTATAAAGTCACCATCAAAAGTAAAGTTACCTATAGGTAAGTAGATAATAAAACATGATAAGAGCTGCCGCACACAAAATTTCTGTAGTAATAACCCTAGAAACGTGAACTTAAGCCGATGAGCCAATCAAGATACTGTTTTAGATCTACGTACTCTAACGGAAATAGAAATAACAGTAAACTTATCCATAAGGCAAGTTTCAATCGGTTGAAATTCACCTTATTATGGATAAATTTACTGTTATTTCCATTTCCATTAAATTACGTAGACTTAAAGCAATATCCTGATTGGTTAATCGGCTTAAGTTTATGTCTTACGGTCATTATTGCGAAATTTTATGTGCAGCAGCTTTAACTAATGAACAGAAACTATAAGCTTATTGGTACCGTGTAATATTTTGTTGCGCGACAAGTATATCCGCGTCCAGTATGTAGAAAACATAACATGACAAAATATAAAAAATGATTAAAGAGATAATTTTCGCAGTGTTTGTTTTAGAAAAAAATAAGTTTAAAGAAATATAAAAAAAATTGCTCATATACAATTATGTATAATTTTATATATAATTATACATAAGCATTTTTTTACATTTCTTCAAACTTGATATTTTCTGAAACAAATAGTGTTCTAAAACAAATAGAAACTTAATTTTTTAAATTATTTTTAATGTTTTCATATTACTATTAATATTTCTATTACACTAAAAAGTAATTTTAAAGAAAGAGGGGTGTTTGAAGATGTGTGAATATATTTTACATATGATATGCATATTTATGAATGTTTATGTACGTATTTATACATATTCATGCATGAAAAATTTTTTACATCAGTAATATTAAAAGAATTATCTTTAATAATAGTTGCAGCACATTGCGTTGTAACATTGTTACAATACAGCGTAATCTTGCTGAAGGCGGATATTTTTATGATGTTATGACATTATAACAATGTTACAAATACATTGCGCAATCTATTTACAATATTATAACATTGCAATGAGATATATCTGTAATCATTTTACAATCTTTCTGTGCTATATGCATATACTACACGTTATTATTCCAATAACACATATCTAAAAGACATCATAAATACATGTTTTACTCACATATTTTACAATAAGTCGTTTATTTTAAGCTTTAATTCTTAAGCCGTAGAAAATTAATCAGTCACAATCGAATGTGAGAAGAATAATTAACTATGATCAATTTCTTAGTAAATATTGTTTAAAACTTAAAGCTTATATAAGTATATAAATAGCGTATATATTGTATATAGAAAGTTTGTATTATTTTAATGCGTATTGTCTGGGTACAGACAAAAAAATAATTATATATAAATAAAATACTTTTAATCGCTTAATTTAAATTATATCAACAGATATACAAAACATGACCAAATTAACACTAAAATAAACGAGATGATATGATATTAAAGAAAAAGAAAAAAAATAACATGAGATAAACATTTGCATTAATTTTCAAGAGGAATAATTCTTCATGTAAAAGAACATTCATTAATATATATATGTATATAATAATATATATATATGTTATTTATATATATATATATATATATATGTTTAATAATATATATTGTACTACTATATGACTGCATCATGTCTTATTGAACCGCTATACAAAGATGTACGAAATTGTGCACTAACTATAGAAGTAAATATGATTAGATAATTATGATTTCGTGTAAATGAAGCAATAATAAGACACACGTGAAATCGAATGTTGAAGAGTTTCCCGGGCCAACTCTTTGCTCTTTGACAGCAGTTCCTGCAGCGCGCAGCGCCATGTCACGTCGTGTCACAATTCACGATCTAATAACGGGTAATGGTAGCAGGAACATTTCAATAAACATGAACTGATTAAAGTTCGACGCTATCCACATTGGTGGACTTTGAGCTCCGAATGGGTTTCGTCGTATTTTAGTATATGTAATAGTTCTACAAAAGTAACTTGAAGTAGATTATTACGATGTCGGCCATAACAAAAGGTATACCCACAATTTTTATTCTCATCTGAATCGAAACATGTATTATTGTGGTTCATCAAGCTGATGCAAACTCGAGGAGAAGATTTAAGTATAAAGTCTGTTTCCCCCCTCCTCCTCCCATTTAATACTTTAAACATCAAAAAGCTCGATTTAAATTCTAATTTCATCGTGATGCACTTGTCAAATAATATCTGCAGTTAAAGTTATTAAGTTTTTGTTTTATATTTGAAAAAAAGATTAGATCGAATTACATTATAATAATTAGAAATTTTTCTTTAAATGAATTGGCATTTTACACACACACACACACACACACACGCACACACACACACACACACACACACACACACACACACACA
>NW_012130114.1:447394-502415 GCF_000143395.1 Atta cephalotes | reverse complement strand
ACACACACACACACACACACACACACAAAACACACGCACGCACAAAACACACGCACGCACAAAACACACGCACGCACAAAACACGCACGCACGCACGCACGCACGCACGCACGCAGAGATTTCAGTTTACATCATAAAAATTTTACTATTTATTTTTCTTTAGTTCATAGAATTATAAGAAGATAAAAAGTAAATTAAATCGAGATTAAAATTAGTCTATATTGGTAAATAAAATTGAAAATAGACATCTATTATTTGAATTAATCGATTTAATTAGATGGAATGTTTAGTCGGAATGAGATAAACAAATAATGTTTCGAAAAGAAAACGATATATAATTTCGCTTATCGAACATACATGCTTTAGCATATAATTATAAAAATAATATATAAAAAAGCAAATAGTTTAATATGATAGTTTAATATAGCAAGTGGCTATCTGTATGTAAACACTAATTAAAAATAACATTTCATTAATATTATACTTTCTTACATTAATAATGTAATTATTACATATATGTATGTTACATTTATATTATTATGTAGAAAATATTTAAAAAAAAATGGAAATTATAATATTATTGGTCTAATCTCCACTGAAACACCTAATATGATATAGAACAAAATTTAAATGGATGGAAAATGTGTTTAACTGCGCTTTTACTCCTATAGCACTCTGATTTGCTCTGAAATGATAATTGATAGAATTAATTGATAGAGTTTTGGTAAAAATTGTATCATTATAAGTAGAATATAATGTACTGTTATACTTGATGTTTATTAGAGTACATGTGTCATATTTTTTATAAATCTAATAATTTTCACTTAAAACTTTAGTAATTTAATGAAATATAAAATTAAAATCAATTGAAATATAAGAAAATAGGACATTAGTAAGAAATGAATTATTAATTTGAAATTTTCCACAGGTATTTTTATTGTTGCTGCAAAGCGTACTCCATTTGGTACAATGGGAGGTATGTTTATAAACAAAAGTGCAACTGATTTGTCAGTTGTTGCATCGACTGCTGCGATACAGGCAGCAGGCCTAAAACCAGAGAAGATTGACAGTGTTGTATTTGGACACGTTCTAGTGGTAAATCAGTTTTCATTTATAATTACCAATTACGAGTATTTTATTATTTACTTTTATTATTTAAATTAGGGTGCATTTCATTCATGATGCGCTTGATGCATCATTTATCCTTGTTATTCACCGAATGTTAAACAAGGATAAATGATGCAGTATGCATATCATGCATGAAATGATATGCACTCATTGGTCTTTTAACTGAATTGACGTACTTTTAATTTTTTTTTATAGAGTTCATCTTCTGATGGTGCTTTTTTGGCAAGGCATACGTTATTAAAGTCAGGAATTCCGTTACAAAAACCAGCATTTAGTGTAAATAGATTATGCGGTTCTGGTTTTCAAGCAATTGTCAGCGGGGCTCAGGTTAGCCAAGAATTCCATAATTCTCTTAAAATAGTAATAAATATTGAGGAGAGAACTAACAAATAATAATATCCAATAGAGATGAGAACAATAATAAAAAATTAGGTGTTTCAGATCCCGTTTATATCCCATTTAAAAACGAGGGAAATGGTTATTTTGAAAATTCTTTCAGACAAAAGTTATTCGGGAAATAATGCATTACATGAACATATGTGATTAACTTTGATGGCGTTGTGAAGGTTATGTCAAAGTCGATTTTAATTTTTTAAATGGGAACCCATATCTTTTATTGCATATTCTTGTAGGTCATCTCAAGGCATTTTCGAAACACTGGTTACAAATTCTTTAGTTGCGATTTTCCTGAGTTATGAGATTTTAAAATTTCAGTACCGCCGATGTTAGCATTACCTAAGATTTACCGCATGGAAGACTTTAATCAAGCACCTCGAAGATGTGTAAATCTGATAAAGTTTCTACAAGTGTGTTAAGAAAGTGCTGAAAAAGAGCATATAAGTGCTTTTTTAGCACTTTACAAACACTGCTATGCTTGAGTCGAAATGTATATAGCTACATAAAGTGTTAAAGAAACACATTTAATATATACATGTATTTAATATATACATGTATTCGTATAATAATACGTTTAAGTTTAAAAAGAATGAGAGAGCATGTGTAATTAAATGATAAAATGTATTTTAAAAATGTTTCCAAATGCTTGAAAGTAAAAATATGTTGAGAAAGTAAAAATGAAATATGTTGACTATTGTATATTAGTATCATGCGTAACGGCGAGTACCAAACAAATAATTCCATGAGTAATCACTAATATATTCATCACTAATATATTCACTAATAATATATTCATCACCTAATAATGAAGGTATTAGGAGGGAATCCTATACTTAAGATTATGTCTACATTGACCATAATACTACCTTCTCCTCTACTAATAAGAAATAGTTGCAGAAATTAAAGTTATTATATAACACTATAGTGACTATATTTTTCCATTTCAGAATATTCTGATGGGAGACTCAAAGATTGTCTTGACGGGTGGTGCAGAAAACATGAGTCAAGCTCCTTTTGTTGTAAGAAACGTTCGTTATGGCACTGCCCTGGGCCAAAAATATGAATTCGAAGACTCACTTTGGCTTGGATTACTTGATACTTATTGTAATTTGCCCATGGGTCTGACTGCGGAAAAACTCGGTACTCAATACAAATTAAAGAGAGAAGAAGTCGATCAATTTGCTTTGAATAGTCAGCAACGTTGGAAAGCTGGTAGATACAATATTTTACTTAATATGAAATTTTATGTGTTAGCTATTAATTAAATATGAATGTATGTTTGTAATTTATTAATCTTCTTCTTTAATTAAATAAATTTAGATTATAGAATTTAAGCCTCTATTTAAGAAAACGTATTACAGCCAACGACGCGGGTCATTTCAACGAAGAAATAGTGTCTGTGCAAGTAAAAATTAAGAAACAGGATACATCTGTCAGTGTGGACGAACATCCACGTACGCAAACGACGTTAGGAACACTTGCCAAATTGAAACCAGTTTTTCAAAAAGATGGATTAGTCACAGCAGGTTCTGCATCGGTACTATACTTTTATTCACATTTTATGGAATTTTTATATCAATCTTTATATCCCAAATTTTTCCCAAATTTACGTGGGTTTGATAAGTTTGGTAAATTTCCATGAAATGGTGCTACAATTCATTTGATGACGCGACATCTCGAAAGATCCACTCTTCGAATCCCTTCAGGCCAAATTTCAGCCAAAAAGGATGCATAGTTCACGTTTGGTAGTCATTTGAAGCGAGATTGGCGCGCAAAAAAGTGTTCTTCCATCAAAACAACGCGCAGTCCCATAAGTCGACCGTTGCAATGACAAAACTACGAATTGGGCTATGAATTGATTCTTCATCCACCCTATTTTCCGGATTTGGCCCCGTGTGACTTCTTTCTGTTCCCAAACTTAAAAACTTGGCTCGGTGGGAAGAAATTCTTGTCAAATGAGGAAGTCATTGTCAATGAGTATTTTGCAGACTTTGAGACAGCCTACTTCAAATGACTATCAAATGTGAACTATGCGTCCTTTCTGGCTGAAATTTGGCCTGAAGGGGTTCGAAAAGTGGATCTTTCGAGATGTCGTCATCAAATGGATTGTAGCGCCATTTCATGGAAATTTACCAAACTTATCAAACGACCCACGTAATTAACTCGGCTTTATTCTTGTTCTCAGGGTGTCTGTGACGGAGCAAGCGCTGTTATTTTAGCTAGTGAAGAAGCTGTCAAGGCAGAAGGCTTGAAACCATTGGCACGTTTAATAGGATATAGTATTGTCGGCGTAGAGCCGAGCATTATGGGAATTGGTCCTGCACCAGCAATCAAGAACTTACTTAAAGTTACGGGCAAAACACTCGATAATATAGAAATCGTTGAGGTGAGATTGCAATTTATACAACAGAAATTTCACCTATCAAATAGCATCTTTAATGTAAAAATGTGAAAATAATTAATATAAAAAGTAATTAAAAATATAATTTAGATTTTACTCTTATCATGCATTAATTAATATAATTTTTGATAGATCAATGAAGCGTTTGGCGCTCAGACTTTAGCGTGTGCAAAGGAACTTAATCTGGATCTGAATAAACTGAATGTAAATGGTGGTGCTATTGCTATAGGACACCCATTAGCTGCTTCCGGTAGCAGGATCACTGCTCATTTAGTGCACGAACTTAGGTAACATACCTTATGATAACGTAAAACAACTCATTTTTATTAATATTCTGATTTATATATATATATATATATATATATATATTATTTTTTTTTTCTTACAGAAGACGAAAAGCTGGAAAATTCGGTATCGGTTCTGCTTGTATTGGCGGCGGTCAAGGTATCGCTGTAATGGTAGAAGCGCTGTAATCAATTAAAAGGTTTAAGTTAAATTTTGTAAAAATATTGTGATATACAAACCGAACTAACATAAAATGATAAGAGTGATACATCGTATGATTTATCAAACAAACGATTGTAATTCTTTTTCTTGTTTTAATGATATAGGCAATATGAAGAATATTTTTATATATAAAAATTTTATATTATATATACTTTATATATATTTTTGTACATATATATAATGATACAGTATTCAATAAAACATTTATATTTTATTTGCTGTTCTTTGTAGTTTTAAAAAATATATCATAGCTACGAAATTTGATATTAACAAATTGGTTTTTAAGCAGCTGATCCTTGAAGTACTGTAAAAATCGAATAGGACATCCGCATTATCTGAAATATAAGAGCTTTTGTTCAAATGACCTAGAATTCTATTTAAAAATTTAAAGCAGTTTAATTTTAAAACCATTACTATAGTGGATTCAGATAATAAATATTATTTAAGATCAATTTAAAATAAAGATATATATGAATTATTTTAATAAGTAGAGGAGGCAGCTTTTGATTTGCACTGAAAATTAAATGGTGCATATGCTTTTCAAAGGTTCAATTATCAGAAAGATAATATCATCATTTAGATTTAGATTTTTATAGTGTGAGTGAATGAATTTTGTTTTAACAAAATGTCTGGACAAAAATATACATACCTGCATAAAAGTATCTAAAGACAATAACATGATTCTACCGGCACATAAGGTGAGCGGACGATGAGCCCTTATCATCATGATTTGTAGACCGCGTTTGAATCTTTCGGTATTGGAGAACCAATTGTTCGAATATGCGGCCGTGACTAAACGCATACTCTAAAAATCGTGCATGTTTTCTCGCACATCTATATATAAGAATATTTATTTAAATACTCACATGTAGATGCAATTCATTACCATGCCAGCAGAAGATGAATATTTGGTATGTCATGCAACACATGTATGTCAGCATGCCGATCAGCACCGCCGGAATATAAACATTTATCTGCGGTTCAATCGATCGCGTGAAAACTCGCTGATAAATCGATCAAAGCAATCGGATTTACCTGCGATACATTGAAGGCAATCAAACAAATGATCATACAATTCGAGAGGAATTGAAAGAAGATAACGGTACCAAAGATGTTCTGAATTTCACTTATGAAACTGCAAAATTAATATAATCAGTTGCTAACAAAGCTAAAATGCAAATGGATAATTAATTTCATCAATTTTCTAGCTTCGAAAAGTATTTACATATACAACCTAATTAAAAAAATTTATACAAATAAAATTTTCTAAATATTATAGAGATATAATAATAATTTTATAAAAGGGTATAAAAGAATAAAGCGGAATAAGCATGTGAAATCGATTCCCTCATCAATTAAACTCAAATTAGTGTCGTTAATATAATAAAAATAGAGCTACAAGCTAAGCAAGGTTTTTATGCTAAATTATGGCTAAAACAAGTAGTTTATTATAACAAGCGTTTCGACTCCTAATGGATCATTATCAATATCAATCTTAAAAATAATACAAAAATCACATATTCATTTGAACAATAATATTCATAGTCAGACTTTGTACTTAAAGCTTCCTTAAAGGCCTGACTATTCTTCTTCTTCTTCTTCTTCTTCTTCTTCTTCTTCTTTTTCTTGATTGGCCCGGCAGCCAGGCAGGCTGATACTGGATCATTGAGGATTTCTTCGTCATTAGATATAAAATACTTTAGACGGAACACATATAAGTGTAGTATATGTTTGATTGATGGTTACTTTCCTCCGCCTTCTTCCATCTACCGGTAGTCGCGCGCTACAGGAGGAGAGGAAAATTTAAAAGAAAAGTTCGCTAGCTTTTATAAAAGCTAGGAGAAGCCTGCATAACTTGGGGAGGAGGGAAAGAAAAGGAAAGACATCTTCAGGAGAGTTAGGATATTTGTTACGTAAATAAGAATGAAGGTGGAGAGCTTTATGATTGTAAAGGTTGCATTCAAATATGATTGATACTTTGCTTTATTGCTCCACAAGAACAAGAAGGGGATTCAATCATGTTATCTCTATACAAACTTTCATTTAAATTGTAGTGATTAGATCTCAGACGATTAATCACAATTTTCTCTCTGCTGAGAGAGGTTCCCTCAAACCAAGTTTTCTTAGAGATGGATGAATAGCGCTCGAAGTGAAGTGTGCCTTTAGTAGAAGCCATTGTCTTGAGAGTTATTAAATTATATATAATTATGCATAATAGTGCAGCCTGGATTCGTAGAAGAAATCTTCATGTGGAATACGAAAATTGGGAGAAGAATCTTTGCAGCTTCCTTGGCAATAGAGTCAGCAATTTCATTTCCCGGAATACCAGAGTGGGAAGGAATCCAAAAAAGAGAGATGAAGATGTTCTTAGCTGCGCTCAGAATGGCCTTTGATGTAATAAATTATGTAATTGCGCTGATAATACCTATTGTTATATGTAGATGGCGTCGAGGGCGCTCTTGGAGTCGTTGAAAATGGTTATGCGATCATGCTTGGAATCTCGAGCAAGATAGGTTGGTTTGGTAGATTGCCCAGAGTTCAGCAGAGAAGATGAACGTTTCAACTGGAAGTTTATATGCGATGTTGATGTTTAAATCGGGAGAAAAGACTCCCGCACCGACAGAATAGCCGGATTCCTTGGAACTGTCCATGTAAAAAGTGACTGCGTTTTATCCGTAATCAAAAGACTTATGGAGGAATTGGGTAGCAATAAATCCTTATAGATCCTCCTTGTCACAACCAAGCATGGCGCTAATATAGGTGATCTTGTAGAATAAAACTTCCAAATCATGCCAGAATACTGCCGGATGATGAAAATGGTGAATGAATTTTTCTGAGTATCTGCTTGTGATGTATCTTGAATAAGTTGGAACTTTGAATGGCCTCAATCTTCCGGTTCATGCGGAAAGCAATAAGCTCCATTTGTATTAGGGCTGAATAAGATGCACTAAATTTATAAGCCATAGATCTGTAGATCTGTAGATTTTGAAATGGCGAGATTAAATCTAGTTGTAGAGGAGGTATTTTCGCTTCACATAGCATGGTGTTAATGGGAGTGAAAATGCGATGTTCCATAGCTTTTCTGATAGCTTTGTATTGAATTCGGAGAAGCTTAATGAAATTCGCAGATTTAGTGTTCCAAGTGAAAAATTGACCGCCGTATTCGATCGAGCTACCAAGAGTGGAGTGTGATAGATAGTGAGTAGGGATGAGAACCCCATGAAACTCCCGATAAAGCCCTGTTAATATTGATGATGTTTTTGCTTTTTTTCATGAGATATTTAAGGTATAGTCTGCCGTTTAGTTTGTGGTCCAATATGACTCCAAGAAAGCGATGTGAGTTCACCCTAGGGACCTTCTGATTATTGATGTAAAGAGGAAGTAGGAGAAATGTTCTTGTTCAGCTAAAAATGATCCACTTGGATTTTGTGGGGGAGATGTCCAAACCTCTGCTTCTCATGTATGTGTAAATATTATTAAGCGAGTATTGAACAAATTTGATAGCATCATTGACATTCCGTTGCGTAGAATAGAGGATCATCGACAGCATCATCGGCATTGTAGTAAATTGGCATTAGTGTGTATCTGAGAGGTCATGTCCTTGAGATAGATATTAAATAAATAGAAGGGGGCTGAGAGTAAAGCTGTGGAGTGCCTTTGAATGAATCAAAGGGGCCTATCAACGTTGATCACGAAGTTTAAGCGTTGTCTGCCAATGAAATTCTCGATAAATTTCCTGATGTAAACTGAAATACCTATAACAAGAAATTCAAATCATTAACAAGTATGTGCGGATCAACGTTATCGAAGGCGTCCAAAATGTCAATGAAAATTGCCAGTGGGAGATTGATTCAAAAAACCAGATCTAACGTTGATGATAAGTGTGGCCAAATTATCTGCGCAAGAATGACCTAAATCCTGATTGAATTTATGGAGCGAGATTCGATATACTATACAAATCTAAAGTATATTAAATGTTTTCCATAAGTTTGGCGAAACAGGAGATCATGAGATAGATCTAACTGATGAGACACCTGGTTTAGAAATGAGGACGACAAGGGAGTCATGAGTCCGGAAAGACATCGAGAGCGAAGAAAATTCCTAGAAGAGAGTCTAAGTATTCAGGGGGTAGATTGAGAATGATAGAGTAATCAATTTGGTTGAGTCCAAGAGAAAAGGATTTTCGGACGGAAGATAAGGCCCTTGTAAGAGGAGTCTTATCTTCCGTCAAGGGTGAAAAGGTCATTGAGCCGGGAAAAAACATGGGTCTTCCTGCAGCATGGCTTTTATGGACTTCGTAAAATTGGGGAAGCAGGAAGGAGAACATAGTTTAGAGATCGTATCATTAGAACTTTGCTGAAATTTCAAATCGTTACCGGAGATTTTGTGTTTGATACTCTTGATGAGGGACCAGATCTGTGCGGATGGGGTACGATCACTGAAATCACTCACTAGGTTACGTCAGCTAGTGCGCTTGTTAAGGTTGAATGCTGTGAATTAAAATTTGAGAGCAGGAGGTTTTGAAAAGGAAATAAATTTCGGGAAGGATGTTTGAGGAATTCTTTGAGGGCACACTTTCATTGATCAACGACTTGGGAACGCACGTTGTTCTATCAGGGGGAGGATCAGGCCGTCTTGAATAAACCTGATTGCGCGGAAGTCTTTTATTAACAGGGACAAAATTTCTAGCAGATTCTAGAATGAATGAGGAAAATTTATTATAACGAGCTATGGAGAAACGTCCGTAAACGAAAGGACGTCTGAAGCGTTAGACTTAAGATATAAAGATATAAGATATATATAGAGATTATCTAAGTCGTGTGGTTTGTAGCAAAATTTAAATGAGTATTGAGGTGAAAATTGAAATTCCGTAATAATCGGACGATGATCATTGCCATAAGTATCTGTTTCAACTCGAGTTTTGCAAAGAGTTAAAGAGAATAAAAGAGGAAATGCAATGACAAGAACATTAATAGTAGAATGAGATAAGGGATGAACGAGAGTGCAAGAAGTTTTGTTGAGAATAATTAAGGGATATCCTTGATATCTTTGAGAAGCTTGGCATCTGAAATTGATATTGGTAGCATCCCCATTCATGATAATGAGCGTTGAGGTCTCCAACGATAAAGAATAGCTTAAATTTTTGAAATTGATTTATGAGGTCTGAGTAAAAGGACGAGGGGATGTTTTGATCTGAGTATCTGTAGATATTAACAATAATAATGGAATCCTTAGGAAAAAGAAGTTTGATGAAGTTTGATTCTACAGACGGATGGTAAAGAGAAGGAAGATTAATCGCTTCAAAATTTTCTTTGATTAGGATACAGACGCTTCTATCTCCAGATTGAGAAAAGTCTAATCTAATGAGGCTATGAAGCCTCGAATGTTAAAGATGTTGTCGGGTTTGAGCAGAGATTCCTGCAAACAAATGATGTTTGAAAAATGGATTGGAGAGAGGCCAGATTATATCTAGACCCTTTGTAATTCCACTGTAATAGTTTAAGGTCTTTAGAAAAGTTCCTAGAGTCGCTGCGGGGGTATTTGTTATAGTAAGGAAGTTCCGAAGTTATCGGAGAGGGGGAACGTAAGAAAAATTTTGAGAGTGATGTAGATCCGAAAATTGTCTTCTTGGACAGGCATGGGAGGAGAAATGTGGTTAGATGAGAAGTTAACAGAGAAGTTATTATAATGACGAACATTATAGATAAAATTTGAAGACATATTGGAATGATGATTGTTGGAAAAATAGAAGGAGGAGGTTGAGAGATGGCATTCGAGATGAGTGAAAGGATAGTGCTAATAATTTTAGCTGCGTCATTCGTGCATTTGCAAAAAATTAATGAGTTCAGTAATTAAGTGAAAAATATTATTAAAGGAAAAAGTTCGCCGAAGGGGAGGAGTTGCTAGAAAAAGGGGGAGTGTTCTGGAGGAAAATTCCATTGCTGAAGAATTGCGAGGACCTACCGTTCGCTCAA
Organism: Atta cephalotes; assembly: GCF_000143395.1. Classification (NCBI taxonomy): domain Eukaryota; kingdom Metazoa; phylum Arthropoda; class Insecta; order Hymenoptera; family Formicidae; genus Atta; species Atta cephalotes. The sequence goes on along the minus strand of NW_012130114.1, from coordinate 492,008 downwards.
AAAGCGTTGTGTTGTGCTTCAATATCGAAACCGGGAGAGCGAAGTCAAGCTTTTGAGGTATTTGAAAAAGAAGATGTATTTAGTAAATTGTGTGAAGGGACACTTGTTCGAAAAATTACTATGTAGGCTTGAGTTCCTTAGGATTTCGTTTAGGAGTATATTTAACTGACATTTCGACATTTTGCATGTCATATTAATTATCCTAGTTTAGGCGAGAATTACAAGTCTATTCATTAAGAAAAAGCTATTTTTTGCTTTCAGACCAACAATACTCTTATATTTTTATCACCGTTTGATCATATTCGTGTGCAAAACCTAACTTCAGCGCCATCTCATTACTACTTCATAAAAAATAAATTTTATTAAATAAAATATTTTTTTATATATATGCACTTTATAGATCTGTATTATTTCTTAAGTATTAGGTGCTTTGCAACTTTGCTTCCGCCGTTTTCCTATAGATGGCTTTAGCGATAAGTAATGGTCGAAATAAATAGATCATAGACGTCATACAATAAACTTGGGCATCTGTCAACATAACCCCATAGAAACATTAGTCGATTTATGTCTGCATCATAAAGTTATTCTCGATTGAAAATGTCAGTTTACGAGCCAAATTCTCGTCATTTGCAGGAGGTTTTAATTTTTTGCTTCAATATGAAGAAATCTGCGGCTGAGGCTCACCGAATGCTCTCAAATACTTATGGTGAGGCTGCTATTAGTGAAAGAACGTGAGTGGTTTCAACGCTTCAAGAACGGTGATTTTGACGTCCAAGGTCATGCTCTGTATTTGGTGGGACCAGCTCGGCGTAGTGTATTATGAACTTAAAACCGACTGAAACAATCACAGGCGATCGGTATCGAACGCAATTGATGCGTTTGAGCCGAGCATTGAAAGAAACAAACGGCCGCAATACAACGAGACACGATAAAGTGATTTTGCAGCATGACAATGCTTGACCCCATGTTGCGAAAGTGATCAAGACATACTTGGAAACGTTGAAATGGGAAGTCCTACCCCACCCGCCGTATTCTCCAGACGTTGCTCCCTCTGACTATCACTTGTTTCGATCAATGGCACACGGCCTGGCTGACCAGCACTTCCGGTCTTATGAAGAAGTAAAAAATTGGATCGATTCGTGGATAGCCTCAAAAGATAACCAGTTTTTTCGACGCGGGATTCGTACGCTATCCGAAAGATGGGAGAAAGTAATGGCCAGCGATGGACAATATTTTGAATCATAAATATATAACCAGTTTTTTATAATAAAGCCTCGAATTTCGGAAAAAAAACGGCGGAAGCAAAGTTGTACACCTAATATATTTAAATTTTAATTCATTAAAAAACTTCACAAAAAATATCTTTAATAACTTCGGTTCTCAAACGTAAACGCCTTAAAAAATATTTCTTTCAATAAATGTGAATTTTTATATGGAATTTATGCTTATATTTTTTTCTACAATAGATAATCATACACTCATAACCGTAACAAAAAAAATTAAAATTTAAACGGTTATGATTACCATTGTCGATAAAAGAACTGAAATCGCTTGGATTTCGGATTTTTCCGATTTAGAATCAAAAAAGACCGAAATCGTTATCCGGTAAAAGGATCGAAATCGGAACCGAAATCAAAAATTGGATTCTGCTTCTGATCATGATTGAACGGAAATTTTATTTCGGTCCGAGTCCCTGGTTTAGTTAGGATTGGGCGTTCTAACGAAACGATATGAATTTACAACCTTCCACGCGAAATGAGAGTCACCTTAAATAAAAAAATGCGCAATATTTCGCTGTGACATATTTCCTAATCTTAATTAGTCGTCAACTTTAACACTTAATATCTTGGCTCATAAGGCAGAGCAATGCTTTTTTTTCCAGATTCTTTCATTTCATGCAAAAACTCGTTGAATAAGCCTAATTCTATTGATTTTTGAGATGTGCATGCTAAACATTGTATAATTAACTTACAAAGATCATAAGATTGCAAAGAAAAAAACAAATTGTATATATCAAAATGTATATTGCAAAGTAAAAAGTTATTATAAAATTAAAAATTAGAATATTAGAAAAACGGTTAAAATTATATATTGAACAGTCAAAATATGAAATAAAAAATATCGATAATTAGTAGTGACCTATTTGAGAACAATATTTAATAAACGGCAAATTGAGATATCCTGATAACTTGATGAATTCAGACCTCTTTAAAAGACAACTCGAATCTGATACTGTATGATAGTTAAGACAAGTAAGAGGAATTGTGATAGGGAAAGAATGAAAGGAGAGAATATCTAAAAAGGTTTAAGAGAAAAGCGACTCGAATATAAATAGCTATATGTCGGATGAGGATTCTGTATCTGTTTGTTTATTCAAATCTTATGCTTGTCTTTTTATATGCATCATTTCCGATATTAACCTTTTATTGAAAGATGATTCAGTATCTAATATTTTAACTTTTTCCCAATCAAAATTATGATTAAATTTCATACGATAATCTGAAATAATCGAAGAAGAACCCGGTTTTTTATTGATATCAGAAGAGTGCCCATACACTCTTGTATATAAGCGTTTTTTTATTTGGCCGACATAATTCGCGTCACAATCCAAACATGAGATTTTATAAACAATATCCTGGTGTGTTAAGGAATCTAAGTGATCTTACTACTTTAATAAATTTATTTAAAATATTAAGAATCGTAAAAGCTGTTTTTAATATTTGATGTCACTGGTAAAAAGCTTTCAGAAACTGATCTTATATACAGAACTATAAAATATTTATTTTTAATTTTATATTTATTAGTGATAATGTTGGAATTGTGAAAGTGGAATTTAAATCTCATTTTAATTGCTACAAAAATAAAAAGAAGCGGGTAATCATTATCTAACAAAAGCCTTCACTAAGTTTTTTTGGTAACGAAGATGAGAAAAAAGAAGTATTTTGTCCACTATACCAAAAACTATTCCTCTCTTATGACAAATAGGATGGTATGAATGGAAATTTAAAAATCTTGCCGAAAATGAAAGTTTGTGATACTGGTCAAAGATAATTTTGTTATTGTCTAAAATTAATCTGACATCCAAAAAACTAATGATATTGTTATTGCCAACCTCCATAGTAAATTGCAACCGTGAATATGAAAGACCTTGCTGCAAATTCCCATGTTTTTTTTATGTTCCTATAAAGGACTATAAGATTTTTTTATGTTCCTATAAAGGACTATAAGATTCTGTAGGAGTTTATGTAGTTACCTAGGATTTGCAGCATGCATAGGTATACGTAGGACATTCATAGGAATGCAAATAGGATAATAGAAGTACTCATAGGAGTGTGGATAGATGTCCCATGAGAAAATATCTATAGGATATACCAGTTTGACGTACAATAACATGTAGGTGTACATAAGACAAAGAAGAGGTGACCCCCTCTCATGGAGACTGAAAATGCCTATAGGATGACGTATGCACATCTCCTCTGTCCTATGTGTACTTACATTCCTATATGTTAAAGTATAGTATCCTATTGTAATTAATCCCCATGAGGCATTTCTTTCGCATTCTTATGGATACCTATATCAACTTGAGAGAATAACTCCTAGAAAGCCACGATAATAAATGTGGTACGTTCCACATCGAGTAAAAAAAAATTCTGATTGCCATAAAGAAAATATATACTCATGTTGACTTTTTTGTCATCAAATACATTTTGTTTACATTTCACGTGACTTTCAGTTTTGGAATTATGGAAAAATTATCTTAAATTATCTTTTTATGCGGAATTACAATCGATTACCATTATAGCATTTTGTGTACATACTCTAATATATAAATATTATAGGAACTATATAGGATATCAAAATATTTGAAACTATTTTTATGTGCAGATAGAGCGGATTAAACTGAACCAGAAGAATCATTTTACAATTTTTGCAATTATTATCCAATGAGCAGAATGTCTAAAATCAACGCATTAGACAACTTTAAGATATTTTTAAGAGTTCTTTGAAAAACATCTTTAAAATAGATCATAAAGAATTCTGAAAAATATCTTAAAGTTGTTTTATGCGTCGATTTTATCCACTTATTTAGAAACTATTGTGAAAATTACAAAATAATATATAGTAGGACTTTTCGACTCAGTTTAATCTACTTTATCTGCACACAAAAATAATTCCAAATATAGGACATCCTGTATATCATTTAGGATTGCAACATGCATATCATTCTTTTTCCCATGCGATCTAGGAGCCTCTTTTTGTGGAATGGATGTCATAGATTCCTATATAAAATCTTATAGAAAAATTTCTTATGTCATTCTATATATATATGCTGTGTAAATCTTATAAGTACCTATTGTAAGAAATTTAAAGGAAATAGGTACAACAGAGAAGCTATCAGCGTCAGGACTGTGTGACTTAGTGGCAGGACGGAAGTCTACCAATTCGAAAGAGAGACCAGGCTTGGATTCAAGACGAGGAACGTCTTGATATTTTTCTCTGTTGTCATTAATTGTTTACACTATACAAGTTCCTACAGAGGCTGTGTTCCAAAATTTACTGTTAATATTGAAAATGTATAATGCACATAACGAAAACTATAGATTTTTAATACTGGCAGTAAATTTTGGAACACAGAATCTTATAGTCCTCTACAGGAACTCATGAAAAAACTCATGGAAGTTTACAGCAAGGAGTTTCCTCTCATGAAGATCCCCATGGTAAATTACCCGTAGTAAATTCGACTGGTACCATTTATTACGGGTACCAGGGTTAGAAAATCTATAAGAAAATTTCCCATAGGAATTTGCGGGGCGTATATCAACGGTTCGACACCGATAAGGACTATAATGAATGTCAGGCGGCAGTCTGTTGAATCGAGTGATAAACGCGCTTCTTTTCGAATTACATATCTCGGGCTACCAGTTTTGTGTCTCGGGCATCCGACTTACGAAGCGATTAGTCAGAGAGTGATACGGTCATAAATCCACTGGACATGTCGAAAACACGACATTGCGTATTCTCGGAACAACAATCTCACTGATGACGCGCGGCAACAACGATCTCACTGATGAGACACGTGGCAGAGAAAGTATTCGATAAAGCACTAGGACGCGTCATCGTGAGAGATTCGGCTCAGAGAGAGCCGCCGCTGTTGCCGTGTGAGCAGTGATGAAAGCTAAGACCAAAATCGGCATCAAACCGAAGAAGAAGAAGAAGAGAAAAAGAGCAATGAAAAAACGGATGTCGATGATGAAACGAGGCGACGTGTTTCTGCCAATGTTGGGTGCGCTCGGGTCTTTGATTGGCGGAGCGGCCAGCGTGGCGAAATCGGTAAACGATAGGAAAGCCACGTGACGTCAGCTCGAGGAGCTGTAACGTCACGATCGCGCGATGGAACAGGGCCGCGGACTATATCTCGCCCCGCACAAATATGGACGCGGATTGTATCTTAGCCCCTACAAATAGGATAGGACGAAGAACAAAAAAACGCCAAAGAGACGATAAAAATACCCTCGGGTGCAACTACAGGGGTGGGTCATTTAAAATTTGGAATTTAATTTGGCTCTAAAAAAAACGCATTTATTATATATATTTTTCAAAGTTTATGGCTTTATTGGAAAGATAGTACATTGCTATTAAACATGAAATACAATTTCATTCAAATGACTTCCACGGCTGGCTGCACAATATCTCATTCTATCAACCCAATTTTTCAGTACATTTTCCACTGTATGGGCGCGTATTTCATCGATGGCAACTTTGATTTCATTTTAATTCTTGTTTTCTCTGAATTCTCTGAATCGTTTCTGGCTGGTTAGCGTAATTCTCATTCTTGACGGTTCCCCATAAAAAATAGTCCAGCGAAGTCAAATCGCAGCTGCGAGACGGCCAACAGCATTTCGGCTGATTATGCGATTTTCGAAGACAGTATGCAAAAGATCGATTGTAGTGTTGGCTGTATGGTAAGGTGCGCCGTTCTGTTGAAACCAAATGTCGTCTGTGTCCTCCTCTTCAAATTTGGGAAGCAAGAATTCGTTTAGCATGGCGCGGTAGCGCTCGCCATTGATAGTGACGGCAGCTCCTTGCTCATTTTCGAAGAAAAATGATGCCGCCGGACCAAAAACCACACCAAAGTCACTCGTTGTGAATGCATCGACTTCTCCATGACGACGTGTGGATTCTCTGACCCCCAAATACAACAATTCTGCTTGTTCACATAGCCACTGAGATGAAAATGAGCTTCGTCAGAAAAGATGATTTTTCGATAAAAATGCTCATCTTCAACCAAGCGTTGTTCAGCCCATTGGACGAAAACGCATCGGATGGTCATGCGGCTTCAAATCTTGCACTAATTGAACTTTGAACAGCTTCATACCGAAGTCTTTATTTAAAATTCTTCTCAAAGAAGTGCGTGAAATGTTCAAGTTTTGAGAACGAGTTGATGATTATTCAAACACACTCTGAGCAATAGCAGCAATGTTTTCGGTTGATCTTACTGGACGAGCACGTGAACGAGTTGCTTTATCCAATAAGGATCCAGTTTGCCGAATTCGCTTCACAAATTGATCCACAAACTGCGTTGAAGGCATTTCTTTTCCAAATTTTCCACGTAAATTTCTTACAGTTTGGGTTGAAGACTCACCACTTTGGAAGTAAGTTTTCAATATTTTCCAATTTTGTTAGCGTATAGCGACCCATTTCGTAAATGTCAAACAAAAAATTAAATTTCTGATACGTCTTAAATGTTATTATGCCTTTCAAATTCAAAATAACTGGTAGTTGAAATTTCAAACGCTAGATGGCACCTTGTACCAATGTGTAATTGGACATATTCGCGAGACGTACGCGCGTACCGTACTTTAGAGGTGTTTTCATGTGTAATGACGTTATCAACAAGCGTTAAAACGAAAGTGGTATCGTGAATGAACGATGCGACGGAATCCGGTATTCACGGGGAAGCGTACGTGAAAAGGAACAACTGCGTCGTGACAGTTTCGATAATCTTCGACCGCCCAAGGAAGTGATGCGATATTTCGGAAATGGTGTTACGACGATAGACTACAACCGTTCTAGCAGTATGATCAGAGCTTTTGCGGACAGATGTGTTTGCGATTTCTACGTCGATGCGCGTGAATTTACGAAGCTTGACGAAGTGCTGTGAAATCTCAGTATTGGTCAAATGCTTTTTCCGCCATGTCGTTGACACTGAGCGAGAAGAGCAGCATCCTCGCAGCGAACTATTTCCCTGTCATAGATTTAAGTGACGGTAATTACGAGCTCGGCCTGATTTTTGAGACTTATCACACAATACTGAACGTAAACAAATTTTATTTCAGCAAAGATGACAGACAGAAATTACAATTCCCGAGGTTCGTATGAAGTGCGGAATATAAATGAATTTTTAAAACGTGCGATTTTATGGAAACGTTTGCGTCGCGACGCGCTTGAAACGTAGTGCGAGATGACAGTAGCAAGCATTAATATCGATGATGACAACGATGGCGAGGGTGGAGAATACGATAACGCGCAAACTACAACACGATGAGATGCGAGATTAGATGTGCCTACAGAATAAACTTTGGCAAGCCTATCAGCATTGGATCGCTGATGGAATTCTGATCAAAGCGTATACTCAATATAATGTGACCAAGGGTGTGTGCAGCAACAGTAAAGCTGCACACACGATACATGAATTTTCGCCGAGTGTGCCGCCGGGATATAAGATATTGGAAAGGCCCACGCAGATCATTTACTTGCCGATTATTGCACGTAGCATTATAGATCTAACGATACGCATCATCGACCAGAATGGACGACTGTTCGAATTTCGCGGAAAGGAGATTACCATCAGATTATATGTGCAATAGCGATAGCGATAACGCGAACGTGACATGCTCGTATTGAATGAAGCGGAGAGTACACAGAGAGATAACGAATTCTTTATAAAGCCGATGATATCGTCGCTCGATATATAACATTCGCTCATCTAGCTGCATCAGCAAGAAGAAACTCAGCGCGTCGAACGTTAAATTTTTACAATCTTTGGGATTCGCAGTGCGCAACTTTTGAGTGATATCTTGAATATCAATGAGCCGATCTTTGACGATCGCATCATTGAGACTCACACGTACAATCCATTCGCTAATACAACGTTTGAGTATAGCGACGAGATAACAATACCGAACCCATACAGTAACAGGATTTATACACGTCGCCGTGCGAAAGTTTTCTCTACATCGAAGGAAGATTGACGGTGAAAAAAAACGATGCTAACGATGTTTGTAAATAATTGCTGTTCATGTATGAAATTCGATATGAACTCAACGGTGTAGAGATTGGCCATAACAGAAACATGGGCATAATTAGTACGTTTAAGAATTACATGATGTACGAAACTTTTGATTGCCTTAAACGCCGGATGGAATTCTAAATCTGACATGGAGGAAGAACTTTAATTTTTGCGTGCCGTTCAGTATGCTGTTGGACTTCTGCGAAGATTACAAAGCTTGATCAGCAACGCTCGCCACGAATTGATTTTGATACGCAATGATTACAATTGTTTGATGTCTGAAGTTGAATTATTTACAGTACAGTGGCGGATGCCTCTTGCGTTAAATGAAACCAATAAATTATCAATCTCAGATAACGCTCAGATAACGATCGCTTTTTAATGCTGCGAGCATTAAAAAGCGATCGTTATCTGAGCATGAGTAGGATCTACGCGAATATCTTCTGTTACAAAATACAAAGCATTCATGGGCCGTCAAAATGGCGATTCAGCTTGAGAAGCCGCGATATGTTATCTTTGCTCTGCAGATTTGAAAAAATATCATGTCATAAGATGTTTGCGTGTTCGACGATTTGTAATTTGAGTGAAACTTTATTTAAATTCAGTATTTTATCCATACGATGATTTAATCTGGATTTTGACAAAAAGAGATACGCCATCCTGTTTGATATGTACGCACGTTATCGTAGAGCATATTATGGAACCGATTGCTCCGAAATATTACTCAACGTGTTCTCATTTACCGAGAAAGGGCCTTTTGTGATCATTGATTGCTCGCGACAAAACGAATTCGTCAAGAGTGCCATTGTAAACGTCCGCATAGAATTTGACTACAAGGAAAATATACTCAAATATAACAGCCTGTTATCTCATCATATGACCGCGTGGCTCAGTATAATTCATTGACAAACGTAATGCGCAAGATCATGTAAATTGCAACATCAACATGTATTTAGAAATTTAAAGAGAAAGAAAAACTGGAAGTGCAGTCTCGAAAAATTGCTCGACATGGCCATACCGACGTTTGTGGATCTACAAGGGGAGATTCATTGTTAATAAAAAATTTGTTGTGAAGGAAGTGGTGGTGTTGAAACAGGGGGCTTCTCACGTATAAATTTTTACGAGTCCCGTGCCATGACAATTTTTGATAAGATAAGTCTTGCGCTTCCTGCTTGATTGCTTATCGTAGATTGCGATGAGAGAACGGGAAAATCCTATACAGCGAGGCGAAACGCTTAATTATGAAGGCTATTTGAAGATGATGTATACATCAAGGGACGGAGAAATTAACATGACTGTGAAACTTGCTTTTGGACGATGAGCGAGAACGCATATACACCGAGACCTTAGATACAATTTACGAAGACATGTAATCTTTATCTAATCTAGATATTATTAATACAATACTTACGATGCGGATAACATGTCAAGAATTGTGCGTTACAAAATGTATTAAAAATATATAACTGATGGTTGCAAAAGAATTTTTTAAAATACGTTAACGTACTTAAAGATTACGTGTTTCGCGAGTTTTCTCCGTATCCAGATCCATTCTCGGAATGTCGTTTCGTGAATCTTGCAGTTCATTTCACCAGGACGAGGAACAGTCTGATATTGAGCTGTTCCTCCAAGACGTTCCTTTTATATTACGCTACTTGTGGAGTGATGGGGGGAAGGAGAAGAAAACTGTGAGTGGGGGTGGAGGGTAGGGGGGGGGGGGAGATTGATCGATCTTCAATAAACGAGAGAATGGTTTTTCATATTTTATTTATGTTGTAACTATTATCTCTATTTAGATTGTTAAATCGTTTTTGTATCTGATTTGTCTATACTTTCTTAGAAAATATGATGTAATATTGATTATTGTGGTCGTTTTTTATCAAACAATATTTGATGTTCCGTTTCGATTTGATGTTATGTTCTGATAATGCTATCACTGCATGGTATGTTTTAGCCCTATCACGTTGGTATTCTTTTATCCGTAGGTTGACCATTTTCCCTTCTCCTTTCAATGTATACTTGCCTGCAGGAAGATATTTTGTATACTCTTGCGGAGCTGAATGGAGGTCTTTACTTTTTAGGATTTCTCAAGATTTGTCCTATCTTTTTGGATTTGAAGATAGTTCGGGTATTGTGTTTAATATCCTGCCAATCCGATCTGTTGTTCTTTTGACATGTAAGAGAATGGATACGATCTTTTTGTCTGGTTGTGTGTCAGAGATCGTTGTTTTGTTTGCATGTTTATTGATTTTGATCATGTCTTTTTTGTCGTGTCCGTTTTTTTGTAAGGCTAGTTTTAAGTGATTCTGTTTGTAGAGATGTTCTTTGTTCAGAAATGGTGAAAACTCTATATACAAATGAGTTGATAGTTGATTGTTTTTGTACTGGATGGTGCAATTCGGCATGTAGATATCTATCTGTGTATGTTGGTTTTCTGTACACTTGATGGCCTAAGGTACTGTCAGTTTTCTTAAAAACAATAACATCTAGGAAGGGGAGTTTTCCGTTTTTCTCTATATTTATAGTGAAGTGGATATTTGGATGTTGACTGTTGAGGAAAATAAGAAATTTACGGAGTTCGGCTCTGCCGTTCCACGTATCATAAATAGGTGTACAAGTATGAAATGACGATTTGAGCAACAGATGGCGCACTAATGCAGTGTGAAGTACAAAGATTTAACATTATACGCCATTTTATTGTACCATCAACAAGTGTCAAACGCGCAAAGTGATTTGATTGAAAAGTGTTTACATAGTATTGTATTGCTGTCTTTAATATGACGAAATTTGTACCAAATAAGGAGCATTCGCAGACAGCATTAATTTTTTGTTTTCATTTAAAGAAAACTATTGCGGAATCATATCGATTATTTGGAGAAGCTTATGGTGAACATGCTCTATCGCAAAAAACGTGTGAACGATGGTTTCAATGTTTCAAAATTGGAGATTTCGATGTTACAGACAAGGAACACGGAAAACCGCCCAAAAAATACAAAGACATGGAATTGCAAGCATTGCTGGATGAAGACGATTCACAAACACAAAAACAACTCGCAGAGCAATTGAGCGTTAGTCAACAAGCTGTTTCCAATCGCCTACGAGAGATGGGAAAGATTCAGAAAGTCGGCAGATGGGTGCTATATGAATTGAACGAGAGACAGATGGAGAGGCGCAAAAACACATGTGAAATTTTGCTCGAACGATAAAGAAGAAAGTTATTCTTGCATCGTTACTGGGGATGAAAAGTGGATTTTTTTTTAGAATCCCAAGCGCAAAAAATCATGGGTAGACCCAGGCGCACCATCTACATCGCAAGACCGAATCGCTTTGGCAGGAAGACGATGCTCTGTGTTTGGTGGGACCAGAAGGGTGTGGTCTATTATGAGCTATTGAAGCCTGGCAAAACGGTTAATACACTCAACAACAATTGATTGATTTTAATCGTTCGCTGCTTAAAAAATGACCAGAATACCAAGAGGCAACACAAGGTTTTTTTCTCCATGACAATGCTCCATCACATACGGCAAAACCAGTTTGAGACACATTGGAAACACTCAGCTGGGAAGTTTTACCCCATGCGGCTTACTCATCAGACTTGGCTCTTTCTGATTACCACTTGTTTGCATCGATCACGCACTTGCTGAGCAGCGCTTTGGTTCATACGAAGATGTGAAAAAATGGCTCGATGAATGATTCGCGGCAAAAGGGGAAGATTTTTACTGGTGTGGTATTCACAAATTGTCCGAAAGATGGAAAAAATATGTAACTAGCAATGGAGCATACTTTGAATAAATCTCTTTTTATCATTCTTCCGAATTGTTTTTTTTGGGAAAAAAATCGTCATTTCATACTTGTACACCTGGTATATTATTTACGTAATCAAACTTACGGAATCAAACTTCTGATTTTTTGGGTGTTTGTTCTGAGGTCCTCTTTTTCAAAATGTTTCCTAAAGATGTTGCGATTACAAGAGAAATAGGAGAGCTCATCGCCGCTCCTGAAGTTTGTTCTTAATTGGTTATTATAGGAGTAGTAAGTGTAGTAGTTGTTAAGTAGTGCTCTATTAACAGGATGAAGTCTTCTTCAACAAAGGAACAACAGACCGGATTGATAGGATATTAAACAAACACAATATCCGAACTATCTTCAAAAAGATGAGACAAATCTTAAGAAATCCTAAAGATCAAAGACCTCCACTCAGTTCCGCAGGAGTATACAAAATACCTTGTTCCTGCAAGTATACATTGGAGAAACCGGGAGAATGGTCAATCTACGAATAAAAGAACATCAACATGATGTCAGGCTAAAACACGTTATGCAGTTAGCATTATCAGAATACAACATCGAAATAGGACATCAAATATTGTTTGATAAAACGATCACAATATTATATCATACTTTCCAAGAAAATATAGAAAAGTCATAGAGATACAAAAACGCTCTAACAATCTAAATAGAGATAGGCTACAATAAAATATGGAAAATCATTCTTCCGGTTATTGAAAATCGATTAACGACAATTTCTCCTACCCCTCCTTCCCATCTACAATTCTCTTCTTTCCTCCTCCATCACTCCAACAAGCAGCGGAATATAAAAAGAACGGCCCGGAGGAATAGCTCAGTATCAGACTCTACTACTCGTCCTGATGAAGTGGACTGCACGCAACGTTGGCATTCCAAGAATGAATCTGGATACGGAGAAAATCCGCAAAACGCATAATCTTTATATAGAAAGTACCTGTGGAAGCCTCAAAAATACGTTAATGTATTTATTATGTATTTCTTTTCTCTTCTTTTATAATATATGAATGTATTTACGTATAAACGTATGTACAGGATCAAAATCCGGACAAATTGAACAATTTCTTTAAACAAAATGTTTTTAATGAAAAATTAAATATTACAAAAAATTCTTTTACGTGACACTTGGGAGATTCCTGTAGAGCATAATTATTCGATCCCCCATTAACTTGAATGACGGCCTCTATTCTCGCTCTGAAGCATTCGTACGCATGCTATAATGTAGCGTTGTCCATGCTGACGAATGCTGCCTCAATAGCGATTCTTAATGTCATATTGGGATGCCGAGACTTGTTTGTGACCCTTTCAACTATGTTCCATACGTAATAGTCCAAGGTATTTAAATCTGAGCTGTTGGGAGGATAGAATGGGAGCCGAGGCGAGCAACCTTGTCGTGGCAGCCTCAGAGAACATCTATCTTTAATATGTATGATTTGTATCGAAGGTTCTCCTCAGCTATTCGACGCATTATTGCTCGCTTACATCAACAATCGATGCTAATTTTCGCAACGATTGCCCTGAGTTATACGAAATCAGCGCTTAAGCCCTTTCAACGACTGCGGGAGTCCTCGCGGTGCTTTCGAGTGATTTCCTCCCTGACATACTGGAACCTTCGTTGGACTATTCTAAAGCCATATATTTCCCCACAACGTCAAACGGTTGATTTCGGGTTTCCAAAGAACCGAATTATTTCCGTTGCTGAGCGCGAAGGCCTTCAATGATCGCGGCTCTTCGATTATATACCTCCGCACGTAGTTTCAACATCGCGGCCATTTTGAGAATATGACTGTTTACTAGAAGCATCAGGCTTTCTCGAACGCCAACAACAATCTCTGGCGGAGGCACAATATAGTGGAAAATTTAAATTGAAATTTGTCCAGATTTTAATGACACATCCTGTACATACAAAATAAAAACCTATTTGAACAGGATTCTTTTTTTTTGTATTTCAGACTATTTGTAACAAATTTAACGTGCAATATAGAGATTTTTTATTTAAGCCCTACTTTTATGCATCTAACTTACTGAAATATCATATTGCTGTGCATAGCACATCGCTTGAGTAGTTGATAAGCTAAAGTATTCCTTTCGAGTGGCTTATCATTCTGCATCCCACGAATGCTTGCCTTGTTGTCAATCGAGATAATGTTGCGCTCTAGAATTGCCAACTGACAACAAGCGACCGTGATCAAGCCCGTCATCAGTGTATCCATCGCCACGTTATGAAAGCAAGCAATTATAATAGCGATACCCTGATGTGCCGCGGTAATCTCGAAAGCTGGCGTTGCTGTCGTATTATAAGGGTACCATCCCTCCATGGGTAGTTGGCGTGAACGACCAGCGACGAAATCAGCGATTGGAGTAAAACCCCAACAAAACACCGCAATTCCGCCGAAGCTTTGATAAATCGCATGATGAAAGATGCCCTTCCACGTGTAGTTTATAAGTAAATCTTCATATTCTTTGTCATAGCGACTAAATGCAGCACTATCGGCTGTGTCCAGGAGCGTCTGGATTCGCGCCTGACGACGAAGAAGAACGGCCACCTAGAAATATCGATCTCTCTTTCACTTTTGATTTATACAATATTTTTCAAGATTTAAATCTATTTAAAGTATCTGTCTAGCCCAGAAAAATTAAATATTTTAGAAACAAAATTGCCATAAAAATATTGTTTGCAGGAAGTTTGTTCGAAATGATTTATATTAAAAGTTCTGACCGCCAATGAACTTGAAAAACTTTTCAACTTCAAACAACTAATCAAAAATGCCAGTTTTTTAAATATTTCAGAAAATACTCATTTTATTTAAATAAAAATCGTTATCAAAAAGAAAGCTGATAAAATTACAAATTTCGTTTTTGTGAAAGTATGGATTAATATTTTCCGTGAATAGAATTTTTTGGAAAATGTATTTTTGATCATTTCTCTCGAGAATAAAGCGATATTTCACATCACGATATTTTTTTTCGTAAATATCTCGGATCTGGTCACTTTTACGTACAAAATACTTCAAATAAAAATTGAAGATTACTGAATTTTCTACAAAATAATTTTTTATCCTTGTACGACTAATAGTTTCCGAGATACGATTTAAAGAATATTTTTCTTTATTTTTTAACAAAACTTTTTTTTTAAAGTTTCATGTAAATATCTCGAATTTTCTCGGCTACGTAGAGTATTTATTATCAAATCAAAAGATTTTTAAATTTCTTACAAAATCATTTTTTATTGAACTTCATTAACCTCATACCTCGTACAATAAATAATTACCAAGATATAAATAAGTTTTCTGAAATTGTAGTATATTTTAATAAATAACTTGCTTGTAACTTATTGTATGTGAAAAATGTACATAAACAGTTAAAGCTTATGAAATTAGCTTGAAAATACTTTTTTAAAATAAATTAAACAATATAATATAAAGCTATGAACCATTCAGGATATTATGTGAAGATAACAATATTATTATATAAACACGAGTCGTGAATAGATTGTTAGAAAACGCAGGATTCACGACAAGCGAGCATCCATGCGAATAGCGTTATCGAGTCTCAGAATAAGAAGAGAGCTAATAGAGAGAGCTAACGGAAGGACTGAAAGAGAGGAATTGCCGTGAGAAGCGCAGAAATTCTGTAAGGCCGCCCCGACAATGTCCTCGAGCGAATAGCACGTGCCGAATTCGAGCCGAAACGCTGCTGTCCACAGGGGGCTACTGCGAGTAATTAAGCTTTTCGCTTGCCGTTCGCTAGAATCACATAGATTTTTTTTTTCAATTCGCATAAAGCTTGTCACCCTCTCGCCACAGCGAAGTCGCCGCGTCTCGTTAGTGTATATTAACTCGCCATCTTACATTGTACACCGCCGTTTGAGTTGTACTTCGTGTTGAGTAAAGAAATTATTGTATGACATCTGGCAGAAAGTCGCGATTGTTACTGTAAACTTTGATCGACTGAAGTATTTAGGATAACTCTTGCGATCGTCTGTTTACATTTCTCATATTACTTTGTGCTACGCGATTCGATAACTTCCGCTTACAACGAGCACATATTGCCGAGACGAGTTATTGTCACTATGGTAAATTGTGTACTTGAGTAGAATCGTGTTTTTTATCAATATTAAATATATATTTTTCATTCTTTTATTATTAAAAGGAAGTAATTCTTATTTATTCTCTTGCCTTCCGATTTACTCTGAATCACCCATCATGCTGTGCATGTGGGATTGAGCAGTCCGTTGTCATTCGTCGCATTAAAGAAAAATTGAGAATAATTAGTCAAGATTTAGAGAAATCACAAAAAGCGGCACGTTCACTCGTGCCTGGTGCCCAACTCAAATTAATAGAGAATTCGCGATAATTAAGTGAGCCACCGACTTAGAGTATCAGAGTAAAATCATTGGCTGTCGAATTGCGATCACAGAAAAGCAACAAAATTGTGCCGTCAGTCGAGACTGCAACTTATATTGAATAAATGTGCATATAGCGAAGAAAAGAAACTGAAGTCATTTCAAATGGTTTGAACTTTTTGTAAACTCATCTAATTTTGAGTGGTATTCATTGTTCTGTCCATAATGAACATCCGGTAAAAATTCACGCTACACATGAAGCAATGTATTGCATATTGTCTAATATCAGTAAATTAAAAAAAATTTTTAATTGTGTGATGATAATTACCTTTAAATGGTTTCACAGATAACAATTAAAATTATCTTTATTCTTAAGCAAGAAACCAAAACTCTGAACAATTATCACATCAGCAAAAAGTTTAAAAGTGTAATGATTCGTTCGAGCAAATTCTAGAACTCAACTTCCGTTATTTTGTGATATGTCTTGTCACGCAAAGACCTTCAACTATTGCTATATAAATTTGAACTAATAACCCGAGCACGTCACACAGCGACCAACTAAAGAGAACATCATTGTAGAGGGAGAATTTAGTGAAATAGGAGAAGGGATAATAAGATCTTTAGGAAGAAAAAAATGATTATATGATAGGAGAATATATTTCAAGCAGAGATTCAGTGTCACTCTGTTTATTTAACCCGTTTCTCTGTCTTTTTATAAAAATCATCTCGGAAGTCATTCTTTTATTATAGCAAGGTTTACTGTCTAAAATCTTGTAATATTGTTCCAATCGAAATTATAATTAAGTGATATCCGATGATATGATCGACAGTGAACCTGACTTTTTATTAATATCAGACATAAACTTTTCTATGATCGCAATTCTCGTTTTTAATTGCCTTTTGGTTGGACTAATGTACGACGCGTCATAATCATTGCAAGAAATTCTGTATAACATCGTGCTGTTGTCTCCAATGCATCCTTGCTAGTTGTAATGTAATTTTTAAGCGTATTCGGAATCGTAAATTTTAGTTTTAAGTTCACGCTTTTTACAACATTAGATAATGATTCTGAGATGGTTCTTACAAAAGATATAGTGAAATATCTATTGTTCTCTTTTTGTTGAATATGCTGACAGTTTCTATTACAATTCAAATGAAATTTAATTCTATTATAGTTTGAGTAGAAAAAAATAAAAGGTAGAGGATATTCATTTTTTAAGCAAAATTTACAAAAATCACGTAATTTAAAAAATGATTTGAAACAATCCATTGATTTACTTATCCTAATTACATGATTTTGATATGTAATTTTGTGACGTGTTTTTTAGTAAGGATAACAAAAATTTTCACAATGACATCACAATAGGTTCACAAATAAATTGTGATATGTGTGTCATGAGATTATTAAAAGGTCACAATGGCATCACATATTATTATCTATATATGTTATATAGCAGTCTCACAGGTAATTTTTATCATAGTTTTATAATTATGGCATAACGATATCATAACAATATCACTTGTGACAATAATTGTAGATAATTAATTATAATTAAAATTAAGATAATTATAGAATCCAATCGAAATCACATTTTGATCTCAAGCCACCAAACAAAAATGAATATTCGGTTGTCATTCAATTTTGACCGAAAACGAAACCGAAATCAAAACTTAGGTAAATCTTACTAAAAAAAAAGAAGATAGAGAGAGAGAGGAAAGCTAACAGAGTCATATTTTTTCAGCCGAAGTCGACATTTTTTAATTAATTTTACAGAGATCGTATAATTTTCAGAAATTATGATAAATATGGTATGTACTTTATAAAAAAACAAGATTTTATTGAAACATAATAATGTAATATTACATCTTCAACTTTTTAAATAAATCAAATCACAGTTATTATTAGGATCACATCAAAGTTTGTATTAAATTGTCTTAAGTTTAATTAACGAGTTAATAATTAAAATTGAAAAGTTGTTTTTTGAACGTTCAGCAGGGCGTTGCAATTTGTATAGTTTTGGTTTACCCACCGATATTTTTATCTTAATTCGGCCGAAATCAAAATCAAATTGAAATCCTGATTTTTTTACTGAAACTGATCGAAATCGAAACCAAAACTAAAATTTCGATCGGATTCTAGATAATTTTAAGATAATTGCAGTAACCTTTGAAGCATGGGTGCAATTCGTCATTAGCAAGGTCACAACTGCGGTGAGTTTTGACATATCTCCCCAATTCGTGAGAACATTCGCTATTTCGGCGGAGAGCAAGATACCCAGGATGAAAATGAAGCTACAGATGGTGTAAAGTAGATATGGTAACCGGAACTTGCCTGTGACTGGCGGCCACGTGCCCAGAAAGTAGACAATTGTTAGACTCAACCTCAGGTGAAAATTCGGTGCGATCGTTCCTCGTTCTATCATTATTTTTCTACCTGAAGCGAGTGTCATAAAAAACTCGATAATACTTTATGAAGATAAAGATTGTCTGATTTTTTTACAGTTCTTATGAGTACACAACTTCTCACTTCATTTCAATTTAACATGGTTAGTAAAACTCATTAAGTAATTTAATCACTAATTTAATTAGATTTGATAGATATTAAAATATAGATAATAATCACTTGCATTTAAATTATAAAATTATGTAGTTTACAAATTAATTAAAAGCAATAAATTTTTGTAAATAAAATGCTTGTAATTTATAATGTTTATATCAGAAACGTCGAATTTTCCTTTGAAGAGATATAAGAATCACCTATTTACGAAAATTTACGAAATTTATTTGTTATCGCTTAATGATTCACAGAGGCATACAATACAATATGCCATCTGAATGCTTCCTTTGAGTCGATTGCATGTTTGAGTCGCATAAGTTGAGGTGCTTTTGCAATACTAGATGGCCTCCTCTAATTCGAGAGAAATTCCGTAGATTCTCCAGAAATTATAGTATTACATAACACGGGCTTGTAATCAATCGAATCGCTCCGCTTTTCATCATATGCGCGAATTATTTATGAATCGCATGACTTATCAGGCTTACTATTATACTCAATTACGAAAGCAATCAACATATAATTTATGTAGAAATAATTAATCATGCTAGACTATCACTTATTCCTTTTGTACAATTCTATAGAACGACGAAACAAAGGCAAATAGCATTTCCTCATGGTAATTCATTGCATGTTGTGATAGTAAACATTTTATTAATATAACGTTAGCTACTTCCATATCAATCTTCAAATCTTCCAAAAATTGAAAAAAAAACTTCTGATAAGCATATCTTCATAAGAATTGAATTACTTACAATAATTAAAGGCAAGTGAAGCTAAGCTATTTATTAATTAACAATTATTAATTTTTTACAAAATTATCAAATTGCAAATTTAATTTATAATACCATTTTCAAAAGATATTTTGTTGAAATTAAAAGCAAATACAACAATATGTTACAAGTGAACGCACTTGGATTTTCTCCAAAGTTTAAAATTAATTTTACCTAAATCTAGTAAATAATAAAGATAAAATAATTTTAACAAAAAGATTTTTTTATAAGTCTATATAATTTTTCAGAATTTCTGTATAACTTTTTAGAAAATTTCTTAAGTTTTTTTAAATATAAATTGAAACTTTTTGAAGTATTGAAAAAGATCAACATTTTTTCTAATATTATATATAATATTATATATTATATATATATATATATGTGTATGTATGTATGTATGTATGTATGTATATATATATATATATATATATATACATACATACACACGCGCGCGCGCGCGTGTGTGTGTGTGTATGTGTGTATTAGCAGACAAAAAAAAACAATTTTTTTTTTAGTCAGCTTCTCAGTTCAAAAACTTCCATTTTATGTCAAAAGAATACCTTTAAATTTTTATCAAAAAATATTAAGATTTAGAAGTCGCCAGTGAATGATTTTCAAAGTTTCGATTTTCCTCAATATACAATATTTATTATGATTTGATGCAAAAATAGCTTAATCCAAATTTTAAATGTACTGTATGTTTTTTTGGTCGCTGAACACGATGCAATATTTATTTAGTTCTATATACTACCTTGATCAAAAAGTTCCCGGAAATCATTCATTTCATCAAAATTCAAAATACAAGTTTTATTCATCAAAAGTGATATTGTTCCCTTCAAAGTCTACTCCCCATCGACTGCAACGCACTTATGCCAGTGCTTGATCCAGCTCTCGAAACATTTCTGGAACTCTATTGTCGGTATAGCCATCAGAGTCGTCTTCGATTTTTCCATTACTTCCTTTTGGCTGTTAAAACGCGTTCCCCGTAATAGTTTTTTCATGCCACTCATAAACGGCTGTTTTCTTTAGAGTATCACTGCCGAAACAGTTTCAACATTTCTAAAGTTTTCACACCATTGAATCCATTTTTAACACAAAATTTAATACAATTACAAACTCGTTGTTGCAAATTCAACTCCATTTTTAAAACTGTAAAAAATCGAAAATACGTGCAGAGGTAGATGTACTCAAGACGGCGTAACTTAGAAATGTCAAGTTATGGTGATAAAATTTGATGGGAATGTCAATGATAGGATGTGGCAATCTAACCAAAAAAACAGAATTCAAATCAGCTGATTCAGAGCATCACCTAGTAATTCCGGGAACTTTTTGATCAAAGTGGTATATCTTAAGAATTACAGTTCAATTAATTTGAAAAATAACCAAATTTCGAGTTTAAGATTGATTTTGTCAAATTTTCAAGCGTTCAAATGGATCGTTTCTTACTTTAAATTGTAGGTTTGTTTATCCAGAACAAGATCCAGTTGGAATTTGCCTGGGACCTCCTGCAGGGCCTCTGAAAATTGCATTTAACTGGATTATAAAACATTTTTAAGGATAAAAAAAATTTGTTATGAGTTCTAAAGTATATCGCTTTTGTGATTTTGACATCTTCAAATCAAATATTATACCTGAATTTGACGATAAAAACTCTTTATTAAAAAATGAAATAAGTACATAATACAAAAAAAAGTGAAAAAGATTTAATTAATTAAAATAAACTATATGTTATGTAGTATATAAAAAAATTTTTCTATCCTTCAAAACGGTTTACAATCCAGTTAAATGCAACTTTTAAAGGCTCTGTAGGAAAATTCCAACTGAATCTTGTTCTGAATAAACAGGTCTATAATTTGAGGGGAGTTTATGACATTTGAATGATTGAAACCTTGCGAAAATCAACTTTGAACTTTGAAATTTGGTTATTTTTTCATATTAATCAGTATTTCTTAAGGCATATATCGTAAAATTAAATGAGTTATTGCATATTCAGCGACCAAAAAAATATACAGTACTACATTTAAAATCCAAATTAAGCCATTTTTGTATATCAAACATGTATTAAAGAAAATCGAAACTTTGATTTAAAAATCGTTTATTAGCGACCTCTAAATCTTAATATTTTAAAATAAAAGTTTAGGAGTGTTTTTTTTGGCCTAAAATGGAAGTTTTTGTGTTGAGATGCCGATCAAAAAAAATTTTTTTTCCTTGTTAGTCTAATATATATAGGGTGATTCACTTAAATCGACCATTTGAAATATCTCGCTTATTTTTGATATAAAAAAATGTTTCAAATGAAAGTGAAAGGGTTTCGAGGGAGATTTTGGTCATATTGGTTTTTTTAGGTGGAGGTATCAAAAAGATATGAAGGTTAACTCATTCACTTTCACTTTTTAAAATGGAATTGTATGATTTTTTTTACATAATATGATTCCTCTAATTATTCTGCATATGAAAGTATTAAGATGATATCAAAAAACCAATAGTTGATGAGATATTTTACATTTTATTCTGGCACATATTGACATAAAATGTTAAATAACTCGTAAACTATTAACTTTTTGATAATTGTACCTTATATGTGCCAAAATAAAGTATAAAATATCTCGTAAACTATTGATTTTTTTATATTACTAGCTTAATACTTTTATATGTATAATAATGGGAGGAATCATATTGTGTAAAAAAAATAATTTCATATAATTTCATTTAAAAAAGTGGAGATGATCTTCATATCTTTTTGATGCTTCCACCTAGAAAAAACAACATGAAAAAATACGTCTTCTTCGAAACCATTTCACTTTCGTTTGAAACATTTTTTTTGTATTATCAAAAATAAGCAAAATATTCAAGATATTCGATTTAAGTAGACTACATTGTATATGCGGAGTGTATTTAAATATTTAAAAAATTTCTCATTCTATAATTTCCAAAGGAAACTTATAAAATCTAATAAATTTAAGATATGTTTACACAAATCTTCTATTAATTTCAAATATGAAAAATTCTTAAAAATGTTATAAGATATCATCTGAATCTTTTTTTCGCCAGGGAAAAGCTGGTTATTATAAGATACAAGACTAATCGACGACATGATAAGCGCAGGCAAATGTCTAAACACTATTATATAAATCAGGGATGGCCAACAGACGCGAGCGCGCATTGGTGAAAATAAAAATTGGAGCATACATAGTCGAATATAAAGAAAGGATGAAATAGATGCATGAATGAAATTTTTAGGAGTCAAAAATTGGAATAATTGGAAAAATTGGAATGAAATGTAAAAAATATTTACGCTTATAATTCTTTTATTTTTCTTTGTTTCAATTTTTACTTCTTAGAAACTTTAGTTATGCTTCTGTTTCTCTCCGTTTACTTACGCTTTGATTTTTATTTTCATTCGGGGCGCACAGGTTGCAGGCAATGTTTTGTGTGACTACAAAACATTTACGCGTGGCATGCGAAAATGTTTTGTAGTCGCACAAAAAAAATTAAGCAGTAAATAAATCGACCAATCACCAGTAGTAGTGAACGTAAAGTCATTGCTTTAAGCATCTACAACGAGCTTTTGATGTAAAATTAAATTTTTAGTCTTAAGCCATAAGAAATTGAACAATCAATTACAGTCAATTACTTTCTTCACTATGGATTGGTCAAGTTCTTATAGTTTAAGTTTTAAAGCTTAAGTTTTATACTTTAAACTCTCATTGTAAACGCCGCTTTATGTTTTATGTGCCATAATCTTAAAGAAGAGTGCAGTCAAATATTAAAAATTTTGTACTAAATTATTTACTTTTAAAACAAATGTAAAACAGAACAAATGTAAATGAAATAAACTTTATTAAATAGAAAAAAAAATTTTTAATGCAAAAAAAGAAAATAAATTAAAATTATAAATTTTTTTTTGTTCTTAATTCTGTAACGTAGACTGTGTTCAGTAGAACACAACAATTTCATAATTATTTTATGACTGTTTGTAGAGATAAAATTATTCTTCTAAATCTAAAAATATAATTCAATCAGCGTGAAACAAATTTCCAAAATAGTTGCAAAATAAATGTTCTGCTGAATTCAGCTTATGTTATAAAATTAGCAAAAAGGAATTCGTAATTTTAATTTACTACTATATCTTCTTCTTTTGCATTAAAAGTAAAAAAATTTTTTCTGTTTAATAAAGTTTATTTCATTTAGTGTGTTCTGTCTTACATTCATTTAAAAAATTAATAATGTAGCACAAAACGAGCAAAATAAATGCAACTAAAGAGTGCAAGTATAAAAAATAAATTTTAATAGAATAGAGTTGTTATTTTATTGTATTATTTTTGCTGTTTAAAATTTTTGACAACACTCTTGCTTCTTTAAGACTATGACACACATAAAAACGTAAAACAGCATCTAATGAGATTCTAGCATAGTGCCACACTAAATTAATCTCCATAATAGCATGTCAGACAAATACCACTTCTGATTTGGATACTTTAGTGTTTCCAGATATCTTTTCTACTTGTTGCAATACAAGATTATCTGAGAGTGTTGACGTAGTACTACGTCATAAAGTGAGTCACTAAAGCATCCAAGCTCAGTACAGGCACAAATGTCGAAGTGAATCGTAGTTTTCGAGATTCCGCTATCTCTCCGTTCTCCGGTAAACTCGAAGTGGATTGCTTTAATCACTTCACAATCTACTCTCGCAATTCAACTCATTACATCAGTTTCTCGGTCAATTCAGTGCATAAATCTGTTACATTAAGTCACGTGTTACTTTGTTTAAAAAAAATGGCATCGTTGAAACCGATGTTAAGCAAGGATGTGCCTGATATCGAAGTAAGTGAAAATTTTTTGCCGTGATGTTAGGAAATGATTTCTAATTTAATAATCTCCTTAAGATGTTGGACAGACATGTTTGTAAATGTGAATATTTTGAATTATTTTTCACCTTGATAAAAAATCGACAGTTTTTTGAATATTAAAGAAGTGTAAATAAAGAAATTTAATGTTTGCTGGACTGAATGGTTTGAATTTTATTTTTATTGCTCTCAGAATATCATCCATAATATATCCTTAAAATATCATCCATGATATTCTGAAAATATATTTCGAATATTGTAATTAATATATTTTATAATATATTCTAACAATATTTCATGTACATTTTTAAAATACAGAAAATATTTTAATTTATCTGAATTTATACTGAATATATGTTATTTTCAGCATATTCAATGAGATAATGGGAACTTATATGAGATTATTCAGATAACAAAATGTTCCTTGGCATAAGAAAAGAAATAGGTGCTTAGCAAATTCCTTTTGCCATCATGTTACTGATGCCGGTTATTAAAAACGAGAATTAATGAACATAAAAAACATATTAACAGAAAAACTTCCTGCCAATCAATTATTACTCAGCATAGATTTGAGCACAGTCAGTGAATTTGAATGGGAAATTATAAAATTTTAGATATAGAAAGACATTTGAGTAAAAAGCTCATCTCTGAAAATATTCATTACAAATTAGTATAGTTTGAATCTATAATCATAACACAGAATTTTTACACCATTCATATATAAGCATTTTAAAGAAATTAAATAAGTGACATATGTACTCGTCTTTAACTTTTGATGGTTTGTCTTTTTAAAGATTGACATTATAATAGTTGACTTATAAATTGTTTATATTCTGTTTTAACGACTCTTAAAATAAATTTGATGATGGTCAATATTTGACTTCCATGAATAGTATTTTTAGTAATATGTTTATAATTTATTTTCTATATTATTTTTATTTTTTATTATAATATAATGTGTTGCGCTTCGAACTGTGATCTGCAAAGGCGTGAGTAGTAAAAGTAATAAAAGTGAGAAACTATGTAAAATCAATACAATTGATTGTTGTTTTCATTATTGTATCAGTTACTTGATTAAATAACGAAGAGAAAACGACATTTTTCAATTAGAAATATGCTCATTCTCTGTCGAAGATGTAGAGACCACCTCCAACATGTGCAGATTATATTGTTAATGAAAATTACATGGTATTGCAGATGATAGTAAAGTAAACCGAAACATCCAAGAATATTACATCAACAAATAATGTAAAAATATTGTGAATATATTTTATGTATTGCGTTCTAAATACCGCGCTGTAAATGAAAACGCGCCACGCTCGTGCTCATATTTTTAAAGATATGAAATAATTGAATATTTGTTGAAGTTATATAGCATCAAGAGGAGTACAATATACTATTAATAGTTTTTCTATGAATAGAAGCACTTTGGAAATTTCAAGTCTATCTCCACTTTTTTAAATGAAATTTTATACAGATTTTTTTTATACAGTATGATTTCTTTAATTATTCTGCATATAAAAATATTGAGATAGTAATGTAAAAAAAACCGATAGATCAGAAGATTTTATACTTTATTCTTTATCGTAGAATGATTCAGAACAATCCAAGTGTTCCTTAAGAAATGTATTTCTGATTGAATTTTAAGACGATTTTTCCTTTACAAAAATTTTATCCAAAGCTTAGTTTTCAAATTACAAGAAGAAATAGCGTATCACGGGTCGCATATAGGAAACGGGCAGGAGTGGCACTCACGATTAGACGCAGGCTCTTTACGCACGAGACGCACATTGACCGGACACATTCATAAAAAACATTATAAAAATACATTCCAACATATCTACAGATTTTACTGTCATGATAGACTTTGACGGCAGATTGATAGCAAAATCCTAATAGGAATAGCAAGATCTGTGCAATCTGATGGTAATTGATAGCAATGACGATAGAAATCGAGCAGATTCTGTTTTGTTAATGGCATAATATAATACAAACTAATATGTTGTATATGTATTTATTTGTATATTTAAGCTTTAATAAGTAAAATATGCAGAAAAAACTTTTTCATGATGCATGAATATAAATATATATAAATTCTTACGGAAAAGAATCACTAGTTGGATATTGTAATCCATAATTACCATATATATAATCCCGCGTGAAATTATTACACGGATCACATACGTGTAATTACTGCAATCTGTGCACTACTACTCCTGTAATCTATGTACTATCTTTTCTGTAATCCGCCGATTTTACAGTGCGAAAATATCACATAGATGCCTGTAATATTAGGTGATTACTGTAATATTTTTGTCGTCGCTATATATAACCACACGGATACAATAGCTAGCCAGTGATTCTTTTCCGAAAGGAAACATACATAAATACATATATAAACATATTCATATTATATAATATAATTATATATGAAATATGTCTGTACATGTCCATACAGCTTTCTTTTTTTTGTAAAATTACTTTCTATGCAACAATTCAACAACGCATAGACATCCAAACAATGTATCGTGTTTACATGGATGTACTAAGTACGTATATCCCAAAGACATTCAATAGTTTTTCATACGTACACTGTATCGCATAAAGATGATGAATCTGATAAATGAAGTTAATACATCCAGTCTCCAATGGCACAGACAATTAATTCTAAAAATATTCTTCTTATATATAAATTTTCGAAAAAAAAGGACACCAAATATCAAATCAACAACATTCAAAAACTATCAGAAAAACTTTATTAATTTTCGTCTTGGAGCCCAATTATAGAAATTCCCTTCAAGGCATCATTTTATCATTTTATAAAAAAAAAAAAAGAGCGGATAAAAATTTTCACTGAGAAATCTCATTATACTGCGCTTCTATTCGATTGATATCAGGAGACACGGATATTCCAAAATTGACTGCCTGTATTGAAAATCTATTGCAGCCTATTATTTTGCGTGATGATTCTATCTTTTTATTTTCTGACTTTTTTATCTCGTATAAAGAATGAAGATCTTTCATGAGTTTTTACAAGTTTGAACAAATATTGAACTAATATTGAAGGTTTTATAAATATTATAGGCATTTTTTAGATTATATTAGATATTTTAAAGGTATTCTTATCTTATATTCTAAGATAATATACCTTTAAAACGTCTTTTGTTTATCTTTTAATTTTTTTCAAACTCTTATCTTATATTGACAAAAACTACCGATATCACTTCTCTGATTGTGAAATAATAATGAATTATATATTTCAGAATATACTGAACATCAATCCGAAGTCCAAAACTTATACAAATTTCATGCCATCAGCGAGCACCAAACAGAACAAACAGCATTGGAAAAGAAATATCCTTGAGAAATGTGATGTAAGTCGTTTTAAATTTATTTCGTAACTGTTTAAATGTAATAAATTGGATTATTCATTGTAAGAGTTTAAAGTCAAATTGATGGAAATTATTTTTGAAAATTTGCTTCAAATAAAACAATTATATACATCAAGAATATATATATAAGAGTAAATCCACATATAAATATGTGATGTATATATATATATATATATATATATAATGATATATACACGTAAATGTATGATATAAATATTCATTACATATACATATATATAATAAATATACTTACAAATTAAATTTTAAAAATATAAATAAAAAGTTAGGGATTTTTGTATAATATGTAGATACACATGTAAATATAATAAATTTATCATTTTATTAATAGTTATTAATAAGTCAAATTGCTTATTCATATTAATAATAATAAACGATTTTATTAAGACCGTAATATAATAAATACTAATTGTAAGTAAGAATATTCAAGTCTATAATGGTCGAAGCTAGATCTTTAATGCTTTAAATAATTTAATGTGAATTATATACAAGATCCGTCAAAAGTCCCGAACCACTTGAATAATTTCTGAATGATTCGAGAAATAGGATTAAAATTTACAGGAATATAATGGGATCATAAAATTTGAATCTCAAAAACACCCACCTTAACATTCCTGGGCGAAGGGGGAGAAAGGGGCTTGAAAATCTTAAATGGCTTGTAGGTCGAGGACTCGTTTGAAAGAGCTTTCGAGACGAAAACAACATAAATTGACCAAGATTTCTATGATTTTTTTTATGAGTTATGAGCAGAGTTATGAACATTGTTATTCAGAAGAAAAAATTTATTGTGTCATCATATCCAAATTCACAAGCGATTACATACATACAATGTGTATATATGTATACACATGAAATTCCACGTTTCATGTGCGTCTCGACTCGGTATCACGTAAACAATTTTTTCATATACCGACCACGTATGAAACAATAATGTTTTCTCAGAGTTAGTGTTCTCTCAGAGAGCGATATATTACCTTATCTACTTATCTCTTTTGTTTGCTTAGTAATTTTCATTCTAGTACATTTCTATTGTCAGAAGATGCTTTTGACCGAGACGGAAAGAACGATTGTATTGATGATGAGAGGATATGGTGACAGAATAAGATCCTATCGAGAAGTAGTTGAATTATACAATGCCACTTATCCTGACCAATGTGATCCAATTTCAAAATCAACTGTTGAAAGAACTATTGCTCGTTTCCAAAGAACTTTAATTAAAGATGAGCCAAGATCTGGAAGACCCAAAAGCACTACTAATGATGATAAAGTTGCAGATGTTCTAAACGATAATTCTTTTATATCGGTCTCGAGAGTTCAAGAAAAGAAGAATGATATTAGCGTCAGTTCGTCGAATTTTGAGGAAGCATTATTATCATCCTTACAAAATGCATCTCCAGCAGCTATTCGAAGACGACTATGACAGAAGAGTGGAATTTTGCGACACAATGATGACAAATTTGATGACAATAATCAATTTTTCAACTGGATCTGTTTCTCTGATGAAGCAACATTTGAATTAAACGGTTCTATAAATTGACAGGATGTGAAGTACTGGGCAGATGAAAATTTGAATGAGAGAAAGTTACACGCAGAAAATTAACGCTTGAACCAGAATAATGTTTATAATCGTATTATAGGACTGTTTTTCATTGAAGGTAACATAATTTCAGATAATTACTTGAATTTGCTAAGAAATCAAGTGATATCGGCTATTCAAGATATTTTAGATTATTGAAGAAGCTTTGCAGAATGTTTGGTTCCAGCAGGATGGGGCTCCAACTCATTTTTCTCTGGTGATTTGAAATTTTCTTAAAGATGTTTTTATTGATCGATGGATTGGTAGAAGAAGCACAATAGAATGGTCGAGATCTAAGCTCATTAGACTTTTCTTACTAGAGGCATTTGAAAAGCAAAATCTATGAGAGCCCGAAATTAGAAGAGCTGCAAAGAATAGTGAACGTTTCGAATTCAATTACATCAGAATGCATAAGTAACGTTATAGATACATTTTACGTACGCATAGGATACTGTCAAGTTGTTAGAGGATATCAATTCAAACAATTGATAAAATAATGTTTTTATTAATTATGTTATATGTAATAAAATTAATAATGTTTTTATTTCTTCACAAAGATCATTGTTTCTCTCACACACACACACACACACACACACACGCGCGCGCGCACGCACGCACGTACGTACGCATACAAGAGATGTAACTTTTTCTTCTGAATAACAATATTCAAATCATAACTCTGACAAAAAAAAATCGTAGAGATCTCGGTCAGTCCGCGTTGTTTTAATTTCGAAAAGCTCTTTCCAACGAGCCCTTACTCGAGGACCTACATTAAGATTTTTAGGTCCCCTTCTCCCCCCCTTCCCCGAAAATGTTAAGGTGGATGTTTTTGAGGTTCAATGAATTTTATGATCCCATTATATCCCTGTAAATTTCAATCCTATATCTCGAACCATTCAGAAATTATTCGATGGTCCGGGACTTTTGGCAGATCCTGTATATACTATATACAAACTACGCGCCGAATTGGAAGGGCGACTGAGGATGCAACGTTGTCGTTGGTACGCAAAGCAAAAGATAATATTTTTTGTTCTTCTTTTATTTCATTAATCAAAATAAACTACATAAATATTTCAAAGAAAATTAGCCAATTATGGTATATGTTAACAGAGATTTTACAATATCAATCCTGTAAATTTGATGGTCATGCTGCGCATCCAAGGAAGAATAATTAATAATTTGTAATTTGCTGAAGAAGACTCCAAAAAGAATCGAAACATACATTTTGATTAATGAAATAAAAGAGTAACAAGAAATATATTCTATTACTTTGCGTACTAATGACAATGTTGCACTCTCAATCGCCCTTGGTATTCTCTACTTCTTATTTAATTGTGGAGAGTCCATAAAAAGATTACTTTTTGGAATATTTTATATAAAATTATTGTATATAAAATTGTATAAAATTATATGTATATAATTATATAACCTGTAAGAAATTAGCCCCTCACTTTTGGAATCAACTTATTTTGAAAATTGTACCGAATTGTGCTACATTGTGCTCGAATATTAAAGTCAAAATATGAAAAATATGTTAGAAAATTTAAAAAACGATTTTTTAGATCAATTCCCCTACTTTGCGATTTTTTCAATTTTCATGATTGTACTGATGTAGATTATGTTAAATTGTACTAATGTTGTGTCAAAGTAGTACTTTCAAATAATGATAATAGAAATTATGATAAAAAAATGATTTTTGGTAATTCGGAATAAAAATGACGCTTAGTTATATACGTTACATACGTATCAATTATTCAATACTCAATAGGTGTACAACTTTGTTTCCGCCGTTTTTTTTCCGAAATTCGAGGTTTTATTGTAAAAAACTGGTTATACATTTATGATTCAAAGTATTGTCCGCTGGCCATTACTTTCTCCCATCTTTCGGGTAGCGTACGAATCCCGCGTCGAAAAAACTGGTCATCTTTTGAGGCTATTCACGAATCGATCCAATTTTTTACTTCTTCATAAGAACCGGAAGTGCTGGTCAGCCAGGCCGTGTGCCATTGATCGAAACAAGTGATAATCAGAGGGAGCAACGTCTGGAGAATACGGCGGGTGGGGTAGGACTTCCCATTTTAACGTTTCCAAGTATGTCTTGACCACTTTCGCAACATGGGGTCGAGCATTGTCATGCTGCAAACTTTATCGTGTCTCTCGTTGTATTGTGGCCGTTTGTCTTTCAATGCTCGGCTCAAACGCATCAATAGCGTTCGATACCGATCGCCTGTGATTGTTTCAGTCGGTTTTAAGTTCATAATACACTACGCCGAGCTGGTCCCACCAAATACAGAACATGACCTTGGACGTCAAAATCACCGTTCTTGAAGCGTTGAAACCACTCACGACACGTTCTTTCACTAATAGCGGCCTCACCATAAGTATTTGAGAGCATTCGATGAGCCTCAGCCGCAGATTTCTTCATATTGAAGCAAAAAATTAAAATCTCCCGCAACGACGAGAATTTGGTTCGTAAACTGACATTTTCAATCGAGAATAACTTTATGATGCAGACACAAATCGACTAATTTTCTATGGGATTATGTTGACATTTCTATGGGATTATGTGGACAGATGCCCAAGTTTGTATGACGTCTATGATCTATTTATTTCGACCACTTACTGCTAAAGCCATCTATAGGAAAACGGCGGAAGCAAAGTTGTACACCAAGCAAAGTTGTACACCAAGCAAAGTTGTATAAAATTGCATAGAGTTGTGCCAGCTTAGCATAACTCAGCACAACCTTCAAATCCTCTGTACAATGATATTAAGGGCACTTTATCTTTGCGCGCGGACTTTGGCATTCGACTATTTTGTCCATAATACAGCTTTGTAATTTTTCGACGTCGACGATACTGTTAATTAAGATACAATTTCAATTGTGTCGCTTGTCGCAGCAATAAATGACTGCATTCTTAATTTGTCCACAAAATATATATTCGATACGTTTCCATTCAAAATGATCGAATTAATGTAATGGAAAAATAAGACAATCTGCCTTAAGCATTCATCTATTCAGATTAGGAAAACAAGTTTTTTTTATCTGAATAGTTATTAGACTGCATAGTGAAAACGTCATCCGAGTGGCCCCGCGCATTATCTTATTATTCAGTGTTAAACACAAAGATAAAGTGATACATGGGAATACTCGGATAATTTTTCAAACGTAGCCTAACTCTACATTTAATAATTTGCTTCATGAAGCATATCATCACGTTTTTCTGCTGTAGTTTCTTTCATTTTGAATGAAAACGTGTCAAATGAATATATTTTTATCAAATTTCGTAGTGATGCGTATTCTAAATAATTATCACAATAAATAAATACAAATTTCTTATGAATGAAAAATTTGTTGCGTGCGATTTTATCTTATTTAACTCTGATTATTTTGCTTTTATTTCCCATTTTATTTATACAGACTTTTTTTTATGACTGCTCAATATATTATATTAATTTAATTATTGTATTCGTTATTATTTGCGATAATTTCATGAAATTTTCAGATGACTGTTGTACATACTTATGGCATATATGATCATAGACGAAAAGAGCATTTCGACTCATAGGTATATGGAAGCATATAACCGGTTTTTGTTGATAATTTTAACAATAATTTTTTTTTATCCACGTTTATGTCATCTTTCAAATAAAGGATCAACCTAAAATCTCTTTTTATATTTTCTTTTTAAATTTGTATATTCATTAATGTATATAAATGTTATTAGTCTATTTTGCCATAGTTTTGCGTTATTTTTATTGTGCACAATCGCATCAACTTGACAGGTCCAATCGTAATACCATTTATGACATTATAGACTTTATAGCACTCTATATGACAATTAATATAATTACTAAAAATTTATCGCTGTTAACCCATTTATATGAGCGACGTAGATTAGCGATATATGAAATGAATGACTTGTTTATCGCTGAATATGAGTGACAAGCGATATTATGAATATTTACCGGTAATGATATTATGAGGATTCTAACCCACAGCAGCAGCAACCAGCAGATGGCGCTCGCGTTGTGGGACTAACGTCATTAGGGTCTATTCTTTTCCCTCTTTCTCCTTTCGAATAATCTATGATTCATCTCATTTACTAT
The DNA here is from genome assembly GCF_000143395.1 of Atta cephalotes. Taxonomy (NCBI): domain Eukaryota; kingdom Metazoa; phylum Arthropoda; class Insecta; order Hymenoptera; family Formicidae; genus Atta; species Atta cephalotes. The sequence continues at coordinate 458,304 of NW_012130114.1, read as the reverse complement.
TTGAGATGACTTCACTAGATCGACCTCCATGAAGGCGTTTTTCTCAACCTCCTTGCGAGAACATCTTCATCCTTGATCTTTTCAGCGAGAGCGTCCTCGTTGTTCTTTTCCTCCTCTTCTATTCACCATCACTACTTCCATCACAGATTTTTCGAAATTTAACGGTTCAAGATATTTAATAATAACTATTATCTGTTCTTGCATTAGACCGCACTAGAACTTTCTTTCAATAAATCGATCTTATATCTATCTTATTTTAAGTTCCACAAAAGTGTACATTAGTTGAACGACAGAAAACAGATCTTATAATATAATAAAATCATCTCCGCGTTCGGATAAAACTGACGCAGAGAAAGTACATTCTTCGCTGTATAGCGAGGCTGCATGAGGTATATTTACAAGTGACCGTTGTATATAAAACAAGTCAAGTCAAAAGTGCCTCCGCGAGAAGATCGGTCAGTTCAGAAACAGTTGCTTTTATTTATAGAGTATATATAGATATAGATACAGAGTATATCCATATCAAATTCTGTTTTTATATGCATTGGTTTAGGGTATTGGAGCGCCGATATCGCTGTGCGCGCTATCTCATATATACTTACCATTTTTTTTCTCGATACATTGCCGTCTTTTCCTATTTCCATTTTTCTTGTCTCACACAAAAACGTGTCACAACATGTTCAGGCAATGACATCATCAATATAATTTGATACAACAAAAATGCAACGTTTACAATTTCGCAAGCGCTGTTTTTTCAAGAGCATTCGACATGTCCAGGTGATGACATCATCAATGTAATTTGGATACAATTACGACGTTGCCAAATATTATGTATAATGATATAAAATGTAAAGATCTAAGTGCATCGCGTCATTATTCAAACAGATAACGTAAGTGACAACATGGAGCATAATTTGATAGAGCAAACTGCTCAACAAATACCAGAGAAAAGAGTATATCGCATAGGAACAATGTTGCGACGAATATCTGGATTGAACATTTGGAAGAACAGAACCGTGTCAAATGCCCGCGATTATTGGTAATAGATAATCACTAATCGCATGTATCGCGCGCCTCGAAAGTTTGAAAGAATCAGTGCGCCGATTCAGCATGTAGGTGCCGGTTACATCGTGGGACTCCGATGGCGCGAGATCGAAACGGTGTTCGAAAGTCGTATTCTGACGGACGCGATAATAAACTCCAATCATACTTCATATCGAACTTCGCAGATTCCCGGAGATGCGAGAAATGTGAACGAGCGTGTAACAGAGCGTAATGTAAAATTATGACTCTATCAAGATAAACACTATATTTAAAGGTGAATTCATAGCAGGTGATAAACGCGCGAATAAGAATATCACTACCCGAAACTTTGAACTCTTTCGATGCACTGATTTGCGTGAGTGGCACATCATCAGGCCTACCTTGGCATCGCTCGAAGAATTCCAGAAAACATGACAGCGAGTGGGCGCTGTCACGAATCCTCAACTTAACTGTCAACATGAATAAATTAACTCCCAATCCCCGTAAGATGTTACATTGAACTCTTGTGAGAAATTATACTGAAGAAGGTCATAATCAATGTGCATTCATGAACAATGCGTGTTTTGCCTGGTTGGTAATCGCCGCTTTATAGCTGGCTAAAAGACATGCGGATCGGAAATTTTCATATCCGCATTATTCTACAGTGTTAAATCTTACAAGCATTGAGTTTCCCATGATATTAAAGGACATTCCGAAATTCGAATGTTTGAACGCGGTGTCGATCAACGTACGTGTACGGTATCGAAAATGGACAGGTCCTCTACGTCTCACCGACGATAAAGAGAAATACGTCAATATGCTGTACAAGATCTACGCAACGACTGCAGTCTTGGCCACAGTCTTTGCGTGGATCAAGAATCTGTCGTGTCTCGTGAGCTCGCAAATGACTGGGAACAAGAAGAAGGATATATTTCTGCAACCGGTAAATACATGAAAAATTATAATTTTCTTAAAATAACAATAATAATAACAATAATAATAATAATAATAACCATTTTTGTTTTTTTTTTTTCAGATGCCTGCACTACTTCAGTTCGAGAAATGTCAAGTATCTATCAGGTTGCTCCTCGTCTTGATAAAGTGGATTGCAAAGTTCACGAAACGTTGGTACTTCAAGAATGAATCTGGACACGGAGAAAACCCGCGTTACTATTATGTATTACTATTATTTTAATTTACACTTCATATATCATATGCTTTTTACGTTTATATACATATTATGTTACTATTACTTTTATGTATTATCTTAATTTACACTTCATGTATCATTTTTTACATTTTTATATTTTCGTACATGTATATGTATTTTTATATTGCATCTTTGTACATTTATCTATACATATATATTTTTATATATGTACACAGTTTCTATGTGTGCATTACGTAATATATTTACATATTGTGTATATATATATATATATATATATATATATATATATACTATATATATATATATATATAATCCTATGAATTTTTTTTTTATATTTTAGCAACATAATTCTCAATTCTTTTCACTAAACTTTGATATTAATTTATAAAAAGTCGAATAATTATCTAATTTTCGAAGTAATCTCTCTCGCTTTCTACGCATTTGCGCTATTTTTTTGGAAGGTATTGAATTCCACTTCGGAAAAAAGTCATCGTTGCTTTTTTTGGTTGTCCCGGACATTTTTCATGAAGGTCGAAATTTCTATTTTGGAACCGCTAGAATCATTTCTTACAGGTTCTGTAGAAAACAGCATCTTCCCAAAACCGAACAAATTATTTCCTGTGCTTCAGCGGCACTTTTTTTCAATTGAAAAACTAAAAGAAGGCAATGTCTCAAATGTTGCATTTCGAACGATTTTGTTTTTACTACTTTTTTAAATTAGATTAGTACAATCGTCAACAATTACAGTGCATTTGAAAATTTAAAGATGGCACTCCAATATTAAAATATATAAATTTGCGGGGAAAATATATAAATTTGAATAGGTACTCTTATCAATTGAAGTTAAGGATCCAGAATTAGTTGCGCAATACATATAATTATATCTAATACATATGTATATGAAATATGTACATCGTAAATCTTTCTTTCTTTTTTTATAAAGTTACTGTTTAATATAATAATAATAATAATAATAATAATTAATAATAATAAAAAACAAAAAATTAAGAGAAGTGTTCTGTTTTAATGATGAAGTATAATTAATTTTCTTTGACTCGTTTCTCTTAATTGCACTTACGGATTAAATAGTTCTTCTCCACAATTAAAGTATCGCTAAAAATATTAACTGCGAGCTACAATATGAAAAATAAAAGAAATGAAAAAATTATAGTTTTGTCATCGACTTCTGTTGATTCGTCACAATATGTGCTGGATACAAGAGTTTCGGACCTTGCACATTTACAATATTAATTAGCTAATGGTCTACAAAAAATGTTAAAGAACAATACTAAGCCTGTAGAAATGAGCTAGGAGTTTAGTGAAAGAGAATAGAGTTGCGGAAAATTATGTTTGTATATTGTGAGTGAAATTGACATGAAACTATGGCACCACATCACTAGTCGGCAATACGAGCGGGAACGATATCGATCGACGGTACTCGGCGGAATTCGAGTAATTCTGACAAAACGGCCGCGAGTGACACGTTAGTGACGATATGCGTATCTCATTACAATGCGTTATGCAAAAATCTGTGTCGCGGCCTTTAGAATTATTTACACTAATTTCATAAAATTTTATGGTGCTTCCATCATAAATCATTAAGAGAATTTTCATTTCATGATGATTATGATTGCCAATGATTACACGGAAATTCAAAATAATTTATGCTGATTACGTGTGACTTCTGTGATTACACATAATTTCCAATCATTGCACAGAAATCTCAAATAATTTCTGTTGATTACATACGATTTTATTATGATTTTTAGTGATTCCATGATTTTATTTGATTTCATAAACACATCTGATTGCAAAATGATTACATAAGAATTTCTTAAGGATTTCATGATTTTGGGAACATTATCCTATGATTATATTAAGTAGTTATCCCCGAGTCACAATGTTTCTAATCGAATAAAATCATTTGTTATCACTATAAATGTGATAATTACATATGTAATTACGAGAAATCATTATATAATCAAATGAAATCAGTTGTAACCAGACGAAATTTGTAATCAGATATCACATGAAATAAAATGTAATCAGTGGGACGTTATTTCAGTTAGTGATTACTCTCTTGATCATGTATTCAAATATCAACGCACGCTTTTTATTTATAAATTGCAGCTTGTTTTCAGAAAATTATTTTATTAAAATATGAATAAATAAAATCTCGTAATGCTCTTTTATTTTATCCTACATGAATTTTACTTACAAGAAAATGCAACATCGCTGAATCCATCTGATAGCGACGTCACAAACTGTTCATTGATGAACTTTGAGTTTGTTGAACTCTAATTTGCTAGACTCACTATAAAACTTGAAATTTCAGCAATGGAAATAATAAATTTTTCTGTCTTTCTCAAATTACTCTAAAATCAGTTGAAATATTTTCTTAGATTACTTTGCATTAACATTTTTTATATACTTTAAATATATTTAAAAATTTCTTAAGTAAATTCTTAATATCATCTTTAATAATCTTAATTTCATTTAAAATAAATTTTTCCAAAGAAATATCAACATAAATAGTATGCGATTATCATATTATCAGGCATTACGTGATGTTTAGGAAAAATTAATATCCTATCTGCAAAATCATTCGATAACATTCATCATCCGATAACACGACATAATTCTCTCATTATTTTCTTGAATTTACCAAGAATATATTCATTAATTGTAAAAACTGTTAATTTTTCTTCTTCCTTTCTCAGAGTTGCGTATCTCTGACAAAGAACTTTGATGACATTAAGCATACTACCTTAAGCGAGCGTGGAGCTTTGAGGGAAGCGGCACGTTGTTTAAAATGTGTCGATGCACCTTGCCAAAAATCCTGTCCCACGCAACTGGACATTAAAGCCTTCATTACCTCGATTTCCAACAAGAATTACTATGGTGCGGCTAAAGCGATCCTATCAGACAATCCTCTCGGCCTCACTTGCGGCATGGTTTGCCCAACCAGCGATCTTTGCGTGGGTGGATGTAATCTTTATGCAACTGAGGAAGGACCTATTAACATTGGCGGGCTACAACACTTTGCGGTGGATGTAGGCAACCTTAATTAATAATATTTATTGTATTAAATAAAATTTTTACAAAATATAATTTACTATAACATTTATAAAATGTTTAACAATAAGAATAATATAATGATGTATTCTGTATAAAAAATTTCGAAATTGAAACTGATATACCAAATATTTTCTTTAGTTTTTCTTTAATTTTTAAAAATAATATGATACATAAAAAGATGGAGTTATATTTATATATAATTTAAGTTTTGATTAAATAATAAACGAAATTTTTTATATATAATAATTAATTAATTCGTATATTAGAATTAATTAATTCGTTCTCTTTTAGATTTTCAAGAAAATGAATATTCCTCAGACCAAAAAATTCAATCAAACGGTACCTCATGCAAACACGAAAATCGCCCTGCTCGGTTGCGGACCAGCTTCTCTTTCGTGCGCGTCATTTCTTGCTCGACTCGGTTACGATGATATCACGATCTTCGAGAAAGAAAAGTATGTCGGCGGATTAAGTTCTTCCGAAATACCACAGTATAGACTGCCGTATGATGTTATTAATTTTGAAGTGGATCTCGTTAAAGATTTAGGAGTAAAAATCGAATTAGGAAGGTCATTGTCTGAAAATGATTTAACAATACAGGTAAAATTAACTTAAAATAAAAATAAAAATTTATTATCTAATTTGTTGCATTAGCTTAAAAATAAAAATTCGCATTTTTAAACTCATTATCTTTTAATACTTAACTTTAAGATATTGTTCTACAAAAATTTGTTATTAACACATTATCAATAAATGTGAAAATGTTTCAGGATCTTCAAAATGCTGGATATAAAGCTATTTTTTTAGGAATTGGATTACCTGAGCCGAAGAGCATTTCAATTTTTGAAAATCTCACGCCGGAAATGGGCTTCTTCACCTCAAAAAGTTTTTTGCCCATTGTTGCGAAAGGCAGTAAGCCGGGTATGTGCGCTTGCAAGAATAACCAAGAACTTCCGTCTCTTCGGGGCAACGTGATCATTCTCGGTGCGGGGGATACCGCTTTCGATTGTGCCACTTCTGCTCTGCGATGTGGTGCTAGAAAAGTCTTCGTTGTCTTTCGGAAAGGCTTCACCAACGTACGGGCAGTTCCAGAAGAGGTAATTTAATCGTTCATCGTTTACAAAAAATTCTTCTTTTCATTAATCTCTAATCTTTCTAACCTGGAAATAATTAGAAAGAAGAAACTTATTTTAATATTAAAGTTAAGTTTAAAATTTCTTTTAATTTCAAATATTTAGAATTAAAGATATGTGGTAAAGATTTTTCAAATTTGATAACGTTTCTAAAATTATTTCTCAGATGGATTTGGCAAAAGAAGAAAAGTGTGAGTTTATACCTTTTCAATCTCCGAAACAAGTCATCCTTCACAATGAGAGGATCATCGCGATCGAATTTTGCAGAACTGAACAAAATGAGAATGATGAATGGATAGAAGACGAAGAGCAAAAGGTCATTTTGAAGGCGGATTTCATAATTTCAGCTTTTGGTTCAGGATTGTATGACTTTACTGGTGAGTAATATTGCTTCGATTCAAGCAAAAATTTATGAACTATAGTATCAGGAAAAAAATTTTTCATGCATGAATATATACATATTATCTTGATCAAAAAGTTCCCGGAATTCATTCAGAAAATTCAAAATACAAGTTTTATTCATCAAAAGTGATATTGTCCCCTTCAAAGTACTCCCCATCGACTGCAACGCACTTATGCCAGCGCTTGATCCAGCTCTCGAAACATTTCTGGAACTCTATTGTCGGTATAACCGTCAGAGTCGTCTTCGATTTTTCCATTACCTTCTTTCGGCTGTTAAAACGCGTTCCCCGTAATGGTTTTTTGACTTGATTGAACAGAAAAAAATCGCAGGGTGCCATATCAGGTGAATGGCTGTTGGATGATATTTGTTTCGTTCTTGGTCAAAAATTCACGGATAATGATGACACTGTGCGACGGTGCGTTATCATGGTGCAAAATCCATGAGTTGTAAAAAATCGAAAATACGTGCAGAGGTAGATGTACTCAAGATGGCGTAACTTTTACAAATGTCAAGCTATGGTGATAAAATTTGGTGAGAATGTCAATGATAGATGTGGCAACCTAACCAAAAAAAAAAACAGAACTCAAATCAGCTGACTCAGAGTATCATCTGGTGATATTCCGGGAACTTTTTGATCAAGGTGGTATGTATAAATATGTATAAATATACATAAACATGTATAAATATTTATAAACATTTATAATTATATATGAAATATTATATCCATACATGTTCATACATCCTTCTTTCTTTTATAAAATGACTTTTTATAAAATAATTTTCCTAAGACATATTGGACATATTTTATATATAATTGTATATATTTTTGTATATTTATACATATATTAGGTGTACAACTTTGCTTCCGCCGTTTTTTTTCCGAAATTCGAGGCTTTATTGTAAAAAACTGGTTATACATTTATGATTCAAAGTATTGTCCATCGCTGACCACTACTTTCTCTCATCTTTCGGGTAGCGTACGAATCCCGCGTCGAAAAAACTGGTCATCTTTTGAGGCTATCCACGAATCGATCCAATTTTTTACTTCTTCATAAGACCGGAAGTGCTGGTCAGCCAGGCTGTGTGCCATTGATCGAAACAAGTGATAGTCAGAGGGAGCAACGTCTGGAGAATACGGCGGATGGGGTAGGACTTCCCATTTCAACGTTTCCAAGTATGTCTTGACCACTTTCGCAACATGGGGTCGAGCATTGTCATGCTGCAAAATCACTTTATCTCTCGTTGTATTGCGGCCGTTTGTCTTTCAATGCTCGGCTCAAACGCATCAATTGCGTTCGATCGCCTGTGATTGTTTCAGTCGGTTTTAACAGTTCATAATACACTACGCCGAGTTGGTCTCACCAAATACAGAGCATGACCTTGGACGTTAAAATCACCGTTCTTAAAGCATTGAAACCACTCATGACACGTTCTTTCACTAATAGCGGCCTCACCATAAGTATTTGAGAGCATTCGATGAGCCTTAGCCTCAGATTTCTTCATATTGAAACAAAAAATTAAAACCTCCCGCAAATGACGAGAATTTGGTTCGTAAACTGACATTTTCAATCGAGAATAACTTTATGATGCAGACACAAATCGACTAATGTTTCTATGTGGTTATGTTGACAGATGCCCGAGTTTATTGTACGACGTCTATGATCTATTTATTTCGACCACCACTTACCGCTAAAGCCATCTATAGGAAAACGGCGGAAGCAAAGTTATACACCTAATATTTATATAGTAGTAGCAGTAGTAGTAGCAGTAGTAGTAGCAGTAGTAGTAGTAGCAGTAGTAATAATAGTAGTAACAGCAAGTAGGATTATAAACAGTCACCGTTACAATGACTTAGCTATATCACTTCCCATTTCGAAATTTTTCGAAGTTTAGCAGTCTAACCTAGTCCTGTACCATATATTAGATCTATGCTCACTTTCTTATCTTTTAGATCTTCAGACTTAACGAAAATGTAACCCCATCTTTATCTTTTATGGGCGAACAGAGAGCAATGGTACAGGATGTGCAGGCTGTTCTCGCTCTGCTCTTCACACTATCGGCAATTTTTTTCTGTTCGGCGAGTTCAAGATTGTATAAATGTATTTTTAGAAGTAAATCTCGTGGAGATCTATGTCTATTTTTAATTTGTTTCTTTCCATAGCTATCAGTTATTTCATTCTGTCTTGTTTGGGATGTATAATTAATTATTGTTTTTTGGGATGTGTAATTAATTATTGTACATTAATTATTGTTTTGATTGTCGGCAACCTTTCGTCACTTTTCAAGAATTCTGCTAGCCATTCTTTTTATATATCTTCTTTTTATATATTTTTTGCTCGTAGAAAAGGGAATTCTGACGATTTATCTATTTGGATCCATTTTGATTTCCACTTTTAATCAGTTGCCTTCTCATTTTCGATACATTTTGATGTTCAGGAATCCATACTAGGATAATTTTGTTTGTTTCCCTTAGTTTTGCTAGAGCTTGTATGCATTTCCATATTATAGATGATTCTATATATGTATATAGATCTTAGCGAGTATCTCAATGGCTATCCTACTGTCTGCAGATATATGTAAGTACAGTATTTATTTCTTTTATTCAGAAGGATTTCTGCACACTTCAGGATAGTCAGATTCTCAGTTTGAAAATCTCTGGCTAGTTCATTCATTGCTTTTTCATGGTTTTAGGCTTATATGTATATACCCGTTCTGAAGAGGCCATTTGTTCCTGATTCATTCCAAATGTCTACGTTTGGATTGATTAAGAAATTTGAATCTTGCCAGTCCTCCTAGCTGCTACAAGGACTTTGAAGGACTTCTCTAGCTGTTTTCTAGATGTTTTCTGGAGATTTTATTTTTTTAATGTGAAAGGGTGTTTATCGAAAAGTCCCAGTCTCATATGACCTGGTCTCTTTTGATTCTTCTTGATCTTGACATATTAATATGCTGTCTGTCTGATTATGCTGATAATCACCTCAAGGATGAAGAATGGAGGATTACTTCCAGCGCCTCAGTTGGTGCGATCCTTATGGCCCTTGTTATAGCCTTTAGATATCTTCCCTACAGGCTTTTATACAGGTTCTTTGAAATCTTCTTCACTTAGGCCACCAAATTACTGCAACATATGTTCATCTTAGTATTAATACTATTTTTACAGCCATAAGCTCTGGGATTTAAGCTAAAATTTTTGCTTATGGCCCTTCTACAATTCCATGGAAATGTAGCATTTGTTTTTCTTTTCGTCGAGGTTTAAACTCCAATTTAGTTTCGCATCTAGATGAGTACTCAGATATTTGATCAAGTTAGTGTAATTTATCTTCTCATCCCAGACCTCTAAGGGTTTGTATTTTCTGGTGAAAATGATATTCGAGGTCTTGGCTGGATAACCATCAGTTTCCTCGTTTTGTATGATCTTCAGAGCTTCATCCATGCGTTCCTTGAGTAAGAAAGTTTCTCTTGATTACCACGGTCACGTCATCTTTCGTAGCTGTAGATCTGGAAGTCTGACTCTCTCAATTTTATGGGGTAATTCATGCACTATTAGACACCATAGAGAGGCACTCTCCCCCTGCAGGCAATCTCACCGGACGTCCCTCAATAGTACTATCGCTATGGCTGAGTCAGTTTCTTGCCAGCATGTTTTGCATTCAATCCACGAGCTTCCGGAATCTGTGTCTTTCCACGACTTCTTTAATCGATATATTTAAAGTATTATCAAAAACTCCTTCAATGTCAATAAAGACATCTATTGTGTAGACACCTATTGTGTGACCCTTCGCAATCATTTAAACCTCCACCCTACTATAAGATGCAGGGCAATATCTGTTGATTTGTCTTCCTTATGAACATGCTGGGAAGAGTTTAATGATCATATAAATAAAGGGCCATTTTTTAAGTATCTATCAATCAGTTTTTCTAACGTTTTCAAAATAAAAGACGTAAGACTGATAGATCTGTAATCTTTAGGTTGTATATGATCATTTCTTCCTAACTTGGGTATAAAAACCTACCCTAGTGCCAGACTGATGAAATATGCTTCATGGTTATGCTAATCCTAAGCACTTTTGTTAATACTTACACACACACACACACACACACA
>NW_012130114.1:443471-447374 GCF_000143395.1 Atta cephalotes | reverse complement strand
CCTATCCCTGTGTGCCTTGTTCGAAGGTTTTAATAGCTCATTCCATTTCACAAGGAGATATTACTTTTGAGTATTCATTCTCTTGTTTGTATTGTCTCTTGGGTTGAGTCTTTGCCTGACAGGTCCGATATGATTCCTCTCCTGGAAATCTGGAAAATGAATAGACATTAGATGTTTAAGCGTTTCATCAATTGTTTCGGTATAATTACCATTTAGAAGGTAGTCCTAGGCTTAAGGTAGTCCAAACGAAAAGAATTGTCCTTACTGAGGATTTTGTTCAGTCTGAACACTTCCGGAGCATTCTCAATGTTTTCACTGAAGTCTCTCCAGCTTTTTTTTGGCGATAATTATCACTTTACTATACCAGCGTTAGTCATTTCTAAAGATCTTCCATTCCACTGTCAATTTTTTCTTTTTGCCTTGTTAAAAAATTTTTTTTCCCTGACCTGTTCTTCGAGAACTCCTTGCTCCACCAGGAAGTTTTGATCCGGAGATGTTTCAGCCTCTCAGGACAATTGCAGGACAATTTGCTTCGTAAGTTTCTTTTATCACTTATAAATTATGCCGTGATTTCAAAGCTCGTGGAGTGGAATCTGGTTGATACTCTTTAGAAAGGCTTCCAGGTCCTTCCTTTAGACCTCCCAGTTCTTATGCCCCTATTTTGTATTTTCTACAATATATGAATTTTTCTACAATATATGAATGAGAACATATCTGTACGTGGTCTGAGTCCGAGAGCTCTTCAGATATTCTCCCTCACCAGGTCTGCCATTTTTTCCGTATATGATTATGTCTATTATCCCCTGTTCTTCTACAATCCATGAAGATAGGTTCTGATTCTCTATTTAAGTTAGTCCGATGCCCATAATGAATTCATGGAAACTGTTTCTCTTATATGGTGGGAGTTTGCATTGCAGCCCAAGAGGAGTTCAAGTTTCCTTTTTTTTGTATAGGCCACTAATTCCTCGATTTTCTTTGATAATAGTAATTTATAGAAATCGTAGAGCATATAGATTTGATTCTACATCTATGTATTTATCCTTGCCTAGATTGGATTTCAGCGTACTGGTGATATTTCCGCTGCTGACATAAAAATTGTATTTAGTCTTTTAATCACAACGCAAGTCTTTATCTTGTCTGCCTAATAAAAAGCTCCGCAGACACTCAGTTTTTTTTTTTAATAGAATTATTAGCTATAGCTTCTGAATAAGTGCTATTATTGTCTACATCTTAATCTGGTTAGAATCGCCAAGGCGACTTTGCTGTGTTAATTTGTACTATAAGCTTCGCGAATTTTAGATGATCTTCTCTGTTCTAGCAGCATTCCCTTCTTCATGTTTTTTGTCAAACTTTGACTCAGACTGCAGAAAGATTTAGGTTTTAAGGACTTTCAGGGAAGGGCGCTGCTTCAGGACAACGAAGTAAGTAACGCTCTTAGTGTTCCTACTTTCGCTTCCCCTATCCAAGATCTATTCCTTGGTGTCCTGATTTGTTTTTTGTCTATATTTTTGTCTAATAGAAATTTGATGATTTCTTCAGCAGCCAGGCATCCTCTACATGCATCACTACTCGATGTCGCTTAGGTAATTCCCGGCCGACATCACATGCAGAGTCAAATTTCCGATTTTAAAATCGGTGGATTGGTTTTTCAGCCACTCCACCGATTGTTAATTGGCGTAGTTGATGATAACTGCACCAGCTCCCTCCCAGATGCCAGTGAAGATAGGCGCAAGCACACTCTCAGAAAATTCGAGGATGAACCACATGATCAGTTTCCTGATCTCATCCATCTCGCTAGCATTCAGTTTGTTTTTGATCCTCTGCTACAAGGACAATTCTGATTAAACTTTTGGTCATCTGGACATACGATTGATCAATGACGGTTAAGCTTGTTTTTTCATACCAACTACAGCACCCTCTCCCCCTTTTCGTTCATTGAGACTTAGGCGTTAAAGGAAAATAAGCTTGAGTTTTTGCCTGATTTCTCTTTCTTTTATATCATTTGGTGGCGCCATTGAAGCAAGATCAAGTCTTAGACCTTTTCTGTGTCTGTCTCTTTCAGTCGTTCGCTTCCAAGAGAAGCCATTCCCTAGAGAATTTGGTTAAATGTCTTTTTTTATTTCTATCCATATGAGTTATAAGTACTGCGGTCACGCGATTTCATACGAACAGAGCCGCGAACGCTCGGGGCTTAGTTACGTCCTTCTGGAAGTCGTCCGGTATTCAGGAGGCGTTCGAGACATAACTCCCCTTACGCTATACGGCTTCAGGCAGCTCATACTCTAGCTCGCGTGATTTTTCTTAGTTGGTCGCCCACGAACCCACTTTTGAGCGGATGGTGTCATTGGCGGCTGTAAGTTTTATTACCTGCCTTATGATCTGAGAGCTCATGCCCTCAAGGACGCCAAACGCGCACCGTGTGTGGTCAATTTTGGTCTCAGACTATTTGACAGTGAAAGCTACCTGTGTCAACAGATCAAGATTAAGTTTCGTGCTTTATTACTGTAAGGCATTCTACGTGTATCCCGCAGTCCCATTTCCATGGCTACTACAAAGTGGAAATCCTTGGGAAAGGAGGTATTTATACACTCGTCAACAAAATTATCGCAACATAAATATGCCAAAATTTCGTATAACTTTAAATAAGCACATTTTGAAAAATTAACGTATTTATAAGTTCTTTTTTTCATTCTCTTCAAGGGCAAAATCTATACTTTAAAAAAATTTTTCATAAATTTTAAATTCATTAAATTCATTCTTTCCGCCCGCCATCTTTTCTAAAGTCAGGATGTGTTTCCAAAAAATTGTATACTTTGACATACTTTGTGGAGTGATTTTTTTCTTTGCAAATGTTATGATAATTATCGTAATGTATAAACTTTTCTCTACAATTTGAAAAAAAAATAGAGAATTTCGTACGATTTCTTATTGTGGAGATATTACATATCAAAGTTATCTATGTATTTCTGTTCAATTATCGCCAGCATTATCCGATGCGCATCACGGGGAGGTTGCTGACTTTGGATTTAGATTCGCATCATATGTATATGTATGTGTGTTGAAGGAAGTGGGTAGATGCATTTATTCTTTAAAATCGTGTATTATCTTCGAATTATTTCTTACAAACACTCATGCATATTGATGTGAGATCTTCATGTATTTTTACTTTTAAAGCATTTTTATGTAATTAATATATGTAAATTTAAATAAAGAAGAAAAGACAATGCGAATAAAATAAGACTAAGGAATAGAGAAAAATAATTTACAATAAAGTTCTTTGTTATTATTCAGATTAACGAACATCGCATCGATGACTTTGATTTTGATAGTGAATGCAAAAAGTATTTGTACAGAGAAAATATTTTATAAAAAAACTTTATTTAAAAAAATAAATATTATCCAGCGTTATGAAATATCAGAGTCATCGAATTGATATCGAATCGATATCAATACGATGATTTCAACATCAATTTGATATTATTTTGATGTTTGGATTGACGATTATGGATTTGACCTCTTATCATGGTCGCTTGTTTCGCTTTCGCTCTCACGATTTTTCATTTTTTGCTGTCCGGTCTATTCCTGCTTCACATTCGTGTTTCTTATTGGATCTAGTGACTTATTTTCTTTTTATTTGCTAATGGAGTGCACATTTACTGCTCACGCCGTTTTGTCGTTGCGTTTTTTCGCGTTGCATTGTCTACGTATAATTGTTATACGTTAGTGCCGTGTCTTGATCCGTCTCATCTGTGCTCTCGTGTTTTCGCATTCGCCTGCGACATTTTTGCGGATGCACTTTGTTATGCGTTAATATTATATAACTGTTGGAATCAAGGTTTTTTCTTAAATTCTTTTTATTTTACTCTTGCTATCTCAATCTTAGATATATTCTCTCTCTCTCTC
>NW_012130114.1:439656-441247 GCF_000143395.1 Atta cephalotes | reverse complement strand
TATATATATATATATATATATATATATATATATATATATACATGAATATATATATATATATAATACACTACCTGCGGAAATTAAAGCATCATCTCTCATGCCTTCGAAAAATTGATAAATTTTAAATGAGTGTAACTTCTGCAAAAATGACTACAACTATTCTAAAGTTTATATTCGTGGATACTGTCGTCGCAATCGATGCTCAAGCATCCGAATATAAGCTTTAGAATTAAAGGAAGCACTCCGTCAAGTTTGGCATCAAATTTCGCAGATAGTGATCCGACGATGCATAAACATTCACCAACGTTTAAGAGACGTTCATAATAGAAGCAACAATACCTCATATTAAAAACTTAATCTTTTTATCACATATATGCACGCACACACATGAAGCGTAAATCCACTGTGCAACCTCCACGTAGGACCAACCTACGCTTCGGATAACGCTAAGCGTATGCCAGCGGTAATCGCCTGATACGATATTAAAATTAGTAGATTCAATACAGCGAATGCCGTTTTAATCATAATTTCGAACATGAAGAACATTAGTTTAAAAATGTCGCAAATGTCGTTTTGTTTGATCTCGTTCAAATCAGTAGACTCTAAAGTGTAAAATTACATTAACGTCATAGGGTTTCTTTCTTATTTTGATCGAGCTGAATGAAAACGGATAATTGTTTTAGTTTGCAACTTCATCTTTCACTTAAATTTTTACATAAAAAGCTTATTTGTGTGTAAAAAATGATAAAAGTACCTTAAAGAGAAAACTTTGAACTTTTTTTCTCTTTTGTAACGAATATTGTACGTTTCTTCATTCATCTTTTATGAGCAGTCAAAGTTAAAAGGACTATTTATCAATGTTGAATAACTCGGTAAAAAAAAAATCCTACAGAGATCAATAAAAAAAGCAAATTAAAGATAAAGATTCACGCTTTTAAAAGTTGTGAATTGTATTTGTGCCTCTACTTCTCATTTGGCATGAAACTGTGTGCAAAGCTCACAAAACATTTTACGATTTACGGATCTTTCTTCTTGTAATGTAGTTTCGTAAATAATCAGTCGAATCGAATTTTAAGTACAGATTTGGAAAATAGAGATTTTAAACTACAAAATGCTTTTTAAATGTTTCATTTTGGCCATTTTTGGTTACACTCATTAAAAATTTATCAATTTTTCGAAGGCAATAAGAGGTGATGCTTTAATTTCCGCGAGTAGTGTATATTTATTAATAAAAAAATTCAATTAGCATATATCAAGAATTTACATAATTTTAGAATACAATAGCTTCTTACATTTTAAATTAAAAAGTTATCTGGTGCTTATTAACTAACGGAGTGAGTGGAGTGAAAATTGCAATGTATGTGTGTAAGAACATGTTTGCAACATTGATGCGGACATAAATATTAAATACAAAAAAATGTCATGAGAATGTGTGTGTGTGTGTGTGTGTGTGTGTGTGTGTGTGTGTGTGTGTGTGTGTGTGCGTGCGTGCGTGCGTGCGTGTACGTGTACGTCGTGTACGTGCGTGCGTAGTCGTAGTGCGTAGTAGTGTAGTGTGTGTGTGTGTAGTGTGTAGTGTAGTGTAGTTCGT
>NW_012130114.1:436287-439636 GCF_000143395.1 Atta cephalotes | reverse complement strand
TACGCTACTCCTTACCCCTCCCTACTCGTCTCCTCTCTCTCTCTCTCTATCTCCTCTCTNTNTCTCTCCTTCTCTCTCTCTCTCTCTAACTACTGTCGTCTCTCTCTCTCTCTCTCTCTCTCTCTCTCTCTCTCTCTCTCTCTAACACTTTTCATGTCGATCATATCATGTCATAATGTTAGGTCTCTCGTTCGCCACTTCAGCCTGCTGAAGGCCTCATCTATTCGTATCTATTCATATCGACATTTTAATGTTATTGCTATGATAAGGGTAAGACCTGGTTATATGATTCAGTTGATTCCAATTCCATCTCTCTTCCTAACTATATATTTTTTCGTTCTGATCATATTGGAGGTCGAGGAGGTGGCGTGGCACTATATTTTGAGAGCACACTTTCTGCTCCTCAAATGCATTTCGATGCCCCTCCATCTAAAATACGCATTGACATTGTTGATACGTCTCTAATTCAAGGGCAAACGCAGCTATTTGCATCTATCGTCTGCCTCGCTCTCATACTACCGACTTCTAATACATCATATCTCTCAGCTGTCGTCTCAGATATTATATGCATGGGTGATTTAAAGAACCATTTGTCCGATCCTAATCTTCCCCATTTACTTTTTTTGTTGCCTCACCTCTTTTTCTCTGTCAGTCCATCTCTGATTCTACTCATGTCACCATCAATATCTCATCATCATTGATATAATCATATTCTGTCTACGTCATAAACTCTGACATCTGCTAAGATATCAATGATCATTTCGTTATCTACGCTGTATTGCATCTTGGCCGATCTCCGAGACACTCTCACACATCTTTCTCGCGTAATCTGCGCTCTGTCTATTCTTCTCTTCTTGATTGTGAGTTGGCTCGAATCGACTGATTCCCTATTTTTTGCGAATCACACATCGACGAGAAAATTTCGAACTTTACATCCTCTCTAATATATCTTTGATCACATTGCCTCACTCTCTCTCAAGCATCGAGCCAGGCCACTTGCCTCCTGACTCAATGCTGCGATACGCAAACTTATTATTACGAAGCGTTGAATAAATTTAGGCAAACCCGACTCGAGACTGATTGGCTGCGTTTTTACGAGCTTCGTAACAGCATGTCTACCGCTATTCGTCGCGAGAAGGTCATTTTTATCCTCATCCCTCTCATCCATTTCTCCTCATCACTTCTGGCGTAACCTTTCTTCTCTAGGTACTACCTCCTCCTTCTCTCCTGCATATTCACACATCTTCTCAATCCCTCCCTTCTCAACAATTATTTTATTGACTCTCTGTCATCCTCCTTTCCCCTTTCTTTTCCCTATTCCCTTCTTTTAAGCTTACGTATAGATCTTGCTACTTTTATTTTTCAATCCTATTACCCCTGCTGAACTCTTAAATATAATATTCTTAGGCATATCAAACTCATCTCTGCTGGTCTTTATTATTTCTTTAATCGCATGCTCCTCCTCTGCTTCCCCAAATGTCTCGATTTTCTTCTCACATCCTCAATTATTTCCTCACATCCAGCACTTTTCCTACTTTTTGAAAACAAGTTGTAGTTTTTTCCATTCTTAAAACTCGGAATCCTTCCTCATCCTCTTCCTTCCGCTCTATCCCCATCCCCTCTTCCTTTCCAAGCTTCTTACAAGCAGATATGTTTTAAGCAATTGAATTCTTATTTTAATTCTACAAATTATATTTCGAATTATCAATCTGGCTTTCAAATATTACACAGTACTTTTACAAAGCTGCTATATTTATTCGATTTCATTCTTCGTGATTTTGACAAGAGATTTCTAGCATCTATAATTACTCTTGACTTTTTCAAAACTTTTGATACCGCCGATCACGAACTACTGTTGCTCAAGCTTGGACATTACGGACTTTCCTTTTCCGCTCTTTCCCTTATTCGTTCTTTGTTAATAGATCGTCCTCCTTTTCAATCCTCACTCTATTTTTTCTCCAGCACTGTTCCGATGTCCCTCAAAGCTATGTTCTTGACCCCTTGTTATTCATACTTTTCACCTCTGATCTATCTTTTGTTCCTACATTCTCTAAACTTTTTATACTGACGATGTTATCCTTCTAAAGATTTTTATTTCGAATGATTCTTCCTCAGCTGAGGCATTTCTTAATCAGGACTTTCACTCCATCTCTGAGTGAACTTCATCGAATTCTCTTCACTTAAATTCTTCTAAGTCTTTGATGCTTATCACTGGCTCCTTTTCCTCACTTTCTCTATCATCCTTCTCCATTTTTTTTAACTCAGTTCCTATTCCACAATCGTCTTCTATTAAAATCCTAAGTATCCACTTTGACTTTTCTTGGTCTTTTAACAAGAACGTCTCTGTCAAGCTGCATTTCTCCGTCTCCGACTTCTTTATCCTTTTCGCTACTCAGAAACTTTTAATATCCCAACTCCTTATAATCTCTCTCTTTGATTACACCAATGTCGTCTACATTCCCGCTTTAACTCAGAAACCGTTATCTCGCATCCAGAATATACAAAACTCCTGCCTTCGTTTCTGCTATAATGCTCGTAAATTCGATCATTTATCCATCCTTATTTATTCAATCCCACTGGCTCAAAATTCATCAGCGTTTTATTCTTCATTTTGTTACCTCGTTTATCGACTAGTTCCAATACCCTCTCTCTAATCTTTTACACTCTTAATTTTGGACTCCACTCTCAAGATACCCGTTTCGATTCTTTGTCCTTTCTCATTTATCACTCAACCAAATTTCGTATCGCTTTCTCCTATATTGCTGTTAAATTTTACTCTTCCCCCATACACTCTTCCAGCTCTTTTCCATCTCATATCTTACTTTTTACGGAGCGTTTTTGCGTCGTCTTTCAGTCTTCCCGCATTGCTATTATATACTACTAATGTACTTGTTGCACAATTATTGTATTCAATTTTTATATTATAATATCTTAAATCTGTTACGTTATGTTATGTTTTATTCTGTAATTCAACTTTCATATTATATTGAAAAATTTGTGTTTTATGTTCGCTTTTGCGTTTTTACAAATGTAATTTTCTATTCTCTTTTCTGGCGTTAGAACAGCAGGATATGGAGCGAATCGAACGCACTTAGGTGACTTCGAAACGTCTCGATAAGACGCTATGACTCAGATTTCAAGAATCATGGATTCCTTTTTTGAATCAAGGAACTGAATCCCTTTAACTCAGAATAATTGTATGCAAATCTATGTTAACAGAATAATAACATGAGGAAGTGACAAAATAAAATCACGAGAAAATCATTCTAAAGCATATCATTCTTAAGCATATATATATATATATATATATATATATATATATATATATATATATATATATATATATATA
>NW_012130114.1:421666-432268 GCF_000143395.1 Atta cephalotes | reverse complement strand
TAACTATAATTATATTGTATTTATCGAATTTCATTAATGATACAAGAAGAGAAAGGAAAAGTCACAAAAAAATTACATAATAAGGACTAATCATAGGAACGAGAACAGAAGGAGATACTTGTTCCGTTGATTCCGTCGATTTTGAAAATATTTTTCGAAAATTTAATAAGAAATTATTTGAACCAATGAATTATTTGCTCTCTTCAGTGAGCTAGTTTAATTTCGGAGAAAAATAAAATAATAATGATAATAATAAGAGACTTACAAATTTCTGCTGTTGGAATGTTTATACCAGGTGTCGAGAACCGAAAAGCTAATGATGTTCATCCGATTGCAAAAATCACGCACAGATCCTAATTACGTAAGCGCGAGTTTGAAATTTTATCATTCTTGATCTTGTTCTTCATTCTTTATTCTCTTGTTCTCTTCGTTCTCTTGTTCTTCGTGCTCCTTTTTCTCTATTTGTGTCTCGCATTGCGGTTTGTATAGGCAATTTTTTGGAAGTGGTTCTTTGGTAGGATCTAATCAGAAAATCGAGGAATCAAGTTCATGGGATTCTTTCTTTCTTGATATGATAACAAATTTTAACTAGTCATTAGATAGTTGCCCTTAAATTAGTTCCACTCGCACTGTAAGTTTTACTTCTATTTAGTTTTCTTCTAGTTAGTTTTACTTCTTATTGATGAGTTTCGTTGTAGGGGGAGAATATGTGTGGGTTGTCGATTTCTTTTTTTATCATCAATTATAAATGGGAAAAATCACCTGCATTTTATCAAACTGCTCTTAAGCGATGAGCAAATATTCCTGGATTTAGTTAATCGAAAGTCGCAGTTTGTGTTGATTTTTCCCAATATCGGAAAATGTCATTATTAAATTTATGATCCTGTTTTGAGCCTACACTATCATTGGACCCGCGTGATATCAGTGTGAGATGATTAAACATTTCATCTTCTCTTTTGTCCGCGATATCGCGGAGATTGTTTCGTGGTCCGGTTTAGCATCTTGTTACCACCGCGATTTGATAATGATTATTTGATGATTATTTGATAATGATTTTCTTTTCTACGATGCTCGAAAAAAGGAAATTTAATGCGTTAATGCTATAAGAAATTTTTTATTGCGGATTACTTGATTCTAAATAAATATAATTTTTCGGTTGGAAACTTCCTTCGGATTTGTATTATCGATTGTATTTGTTCGTTCCTTACTTTATTGATCAAACGTTCGCGAGATGAAGAAATTGTGGAGTCCACTGAATGTAACACTCTGTAGTTGTTATGTTATTTGTTTATTTTGTAATGCACAAACAAAATAAATTAAATTAAATTAAATCATTTCTTGTTAATTAACAATTTATTCATAAAAAATAAAATAGATTCTATATTTTTTAAAATTACATATTGTGTGATTAAAAAGTATTCGAAGTTTATTTTTTAAAAATTACGGAAAACTATACATCAAATCCGTTTGCTTTACTAAGTTGATGACACATGTTCTTCACATTTGATAAAAAAATCGTGGCGTTCCTTCAAATCGTTTGAGAATGACAGTTATTTATGTCAGTGAAGATTTATGTGCGCTGCGATTTCTACGATGTCGAAAAATATCGAGCAAAGAAATACACTATATCAAAAAGATGTGTATTAATTATAGAAAATATATCATCTGAAAAATAAGCAAAAATTGAAATTGTATTGTTTGGATGCTCAAAAAATATTCGTACAGTCGAGAAAAGTTTTTAAAATCAGGAATACATGCGAAGCTTATTTGTTTATGTTAGATCAGAATGTATTCATTGTATAAAATTGTTAATTAAAATTTAATTAATTAAAAGTTAATTAAATTTATTTCTATAAATAACACTATTTTTATAAAAAATTTCTTTGTACGAATACTTTTTATTCTCACTGTTGTCAAGATCATAACTCTAAGTGACCTACAAATATAGAGGGCGATCACTGTTCGTTCAAAAATTATTAATAAATAAATTTAAAAAATATTGTTTTATTTCTGCTATATACTAACGGAATACGACTTTCCACGCGAAGAAACATCTACTCCATCACTCCTCCTCCCCCCTCTTAGGAGAAAATCAGTCGCCCCTTGGCTGGGGAGAGGGGCTCATTTTGCGTCGAAAGTTGAATGCTCTTAAACAAAGGGGGGAGAGGAACTTCGTTTCGCGTGGAAAGCGTTCCTAGACAGGGGGAAATAAGGTGAACTTTCCTTCATATGAAAAATCGAATGCTCCTAGAAGGATATGGAATATTTTTTAATATGTATATAGTAGAAATAAGACAATATTTTTTAACTTTTGTTAATAACTTTTGAACGAATAGTTATTGCCACCTTAAAGCTTTTGAAAGTTACTTAAGATCATGACCTTGACAACATTGTCGGGATCAAGAAAACCGGCGTGATATCTGTTAAACCAAATAATTACCAAATTCTTTCTATTATAAAAATAGTGAAGCGTGCTATGATACCGGTTAAGATGAACAAATGGAATCTACCGGAAGTAGATAAGACTACGATGATGACCTCGGTACCAGGTGTATTCTGTGGAGGTGACCTTGCGGGTGTTTCCCAGACTACTGTGGAATCCGTGAATGATGGAAAGACTGCTGCATGGTACATTCACAAATACATACAGGTGTGTTTGGTACAGATATAATATAATATCTGGAAAATTGTTCTCATAGCTTTATATAAATCGGAATATTTTTCAAAAATACTCAGAAATATTCGGAAAATTTACTCTTCTCTTAGAATTTTTCATCTGAAATATTCTGATATTTTACATCTGAAATATTGATATTTTTTCATTCTATAATTTAAAAAAATATTTTTGATTTTTTTAGATTTTATAACATTTTATCAGGAATTATACTGACAATAAAATTCGGTAAAAGTATCGATTAAGGGACCAAGCTCCAATGATCTTGATCTTGATGTATGTTGTTCAGGCCATGACCTTGAGTGACCTCCAACAAGTTTTAGCCATCGCATGTCCTTCATTACAAAGTTATTAACAAAAAAAGTTTGAAAAAATAACATCTTATTTCGGCTATATATAACATCAGAAACTATTCTAAATTTTATCCATCTATTGCATTCCACCTCCCCTATTGCCTAGTGATTTTCCACGTGAACACAAGTTCATTTTAGCAGAAAATTTGTTTTTAATACGAAGAATTTGTCTGTTTAAAGCAAATTTATTTTAAAATAATGAATTACTGCATGTTTGTAAAGCAGAGAATTTATTTGGAAATAGGATTATTAAAAATTATTTGGAAACACTCACAGGCAAAAAAAATGAGCCACTAAATTTTAGCCATAAATTTTTAATATCTTCAAATAGCAAACTCAATAAAAAATCATCATAGCGAATCGTTTAAAAAAGATTTTAAAGCTTGAAATCTTTATTTTTTAAATCAGTACTTTAAAAAAGTCGTACTGATATTATGAAGTTACACAAACATAAACGAAGATGTATAAAATCTCAAAACTTTTTACGAAGTTCTATGGCATCAATAAAAATTATACACAAATGGGATTTGCAGTTTTCGAAAGAGTGAATCTTTACCTTTAATTTACGTTTTTATAGACTTCTATACAATTTTTTCACTGAGTTATTCAGTAAAGCAAAAACGACCATTTTTGCTTTGACACACGCAATGTCACTACAAGTAGTTTCTCGCCACCTCATTAGGGGGAGGGGAGGGGGAAGTAGAGTGAGAGTTGCTTCGGGTGAAAGTCGTGAGCAGGGGGGGGGGAAATGGGGTGGAAGTAAAAAATTTGATTTTGTATAGCAGAAATGAGACGATTATTTCTTAAAACATCTTTTGTTTCTAACTTTTTAACGAAGCTATGTTTTTTAACGAAGGATGAGCGATGACTAAATCTTGTTAGAGATCATTCAGGGTTATATGATATATGTCACAATATATGTCAAGGTCAATATATGTCAAGGTCAAGTTTGGTTTTCTAATCGATACTTTTTCCTAAACTTCTTATAAACCTTAGGATATTTCATTAACATATAAATAATTTTGAGAAGAGATGTAGATCTTCTGACAAGTACCACTACCCAAATGCCATACGCCGATTTTCTTGAGACTATGCATACATGTAGTACATTGAAAAATATCTAACACGTATTATTTTATATTTGAAAGTTGTTTTAAGGATAGAAAATGCGCCCTTATGAATGTATAGGAGTGAATTCCAGTAGTTGACGAAGTACTCTCGTACGTTTGTTACAGAATGGGGTATACGGTGATTTTCGAAATTGCTGAATCCAAATCTGCATTTTTGAGAATTCAATATGATGGAATCAATATGGCGAATTTGATTTTTTAAAAATGAAAACAGCAAGACATTCTCGCTCTCTGCCAAATTCGAGAATAATCAACGTGGAGAGAAACTATGACGAGAAATTATTCCCTTCTTTAATTTTTTGTTTTTATTTGTTTTTGTTTTTTTTAAATCCAAAAAATAAAAAAACAAAAATTAAAAAAGGAATAGTTTCTCGTCACCTCTACGTTATTCCCGTTCGGGGGGTTCGGCAGAAAGCGAGAATGTCTTGCTTCATTAAAAGAAATCAAATCCGCCATATTGATTCTATCATATTGAATTCTTAAAAATTGAGAGCATCACCGCACAGTCTCAGGGAAATCGGTGCATGACACTTGGATAGTGTTACTTGTAAATTTTTCTAAAAAGTGTTCTAATTCGTATAAATAATGTAAGAAAGTTATAAACTTAGAAATTCTGTGAACAAATTTGAAAAATTGTATGAAAAATCTGTGAAAAATTTTCTCTTCATTAATTGTCATCAACAAAATCTTTATAGATTTCCAATTCTTTATAGATTGTCGTGAAAGTGTAAAATTAGGTAAAATCGTACATATATTCAAGTGACATAATGTTATTTTATATTTTAATTTTTATATTGTGTAGGAATTCTATGACTTTGCGGTACCAGAAATTCCACAATTACCAAAGTTCCACACCGCCGTTGACAATGTTGACCTCAGTGTTGAGATATGTGGAATAAAATTCGAGAATCCTTTCGGTCTTGCTTCTGCACCACCTTGCACCTCCAGCGCAATGATCCGGCGAGCTTTTGAAGCCGGCTGGGCCTTTGCAATCACAAAAACTTTTTCCTTGGACAAGGTCCAATTTCATTTCATAAAGAACTATCGCCGAATCATAATATTTTATTTCCAACATAATATTTTATTTCCAAAATATTTCGTCACAGGATCTCGTCACCAATGTATCGCCGCGCATTGTCAAAGGCACTATGTCTCGTCATCATTATGGACCTGAGCAGGGTAGCTTCTTGAATATCGAGTTGATATCCGAGAAAACCGTCGATTATTGGTGTGGCAGTATCACTGAACTAAAACGAGACTTTCCTACAAAGGTATACAATACTTTTTGCTCAATTATATGGAAGTATATAGAGTTTATGCAAATAATAAAATTAAAATAATTATATAATTAAAATAATTATATATATATATATATATATTCATTATTTAATGTTAAAGGAGAAAGTAATATTATGGCACTCTATTTACATTTCATATAATAATTTGATTAAGGTAATATACTCGCGATAATATCGTCTAAAAGTTTAGTTCTGTTGCGGCACTCGGTGATGATATTTCACTCCCACCAGAAAGAGAAAACTGACAAAAAATAATGAACATGTTTGAGAAAGCACTCTTTTCAACAGTAATTGTTAAGTTATAAATTTAAATATTGATTATTAGTATTTTCGATTTTGCCTGTCCAAGACACACAAGCGGAAAAAAAATGGCTCAGCGGACTAAACATTTGAGTGAGCGCTCGCTATTACTGGTGTGTTCTTTTAAATCATCCAATCAGCATTTTAGATCTGGAAAAATACATCACTAGCAGTGAGCGCTCAACTGTTGAATTCGCTGAATACAGCCAATAAATACAAATAAACGCAAATGCCGATGCTGTCAGATGCCCGCTGGCCTTTCCTTCTACTCCTCATCATTTCCTTCAGTCGCCACTATATGCCAAAGAAAATCGAAATAATGCATTCTTTTCTCTATTTTCCTAACTAAATGATCAAAATTATAATTTTTTTTTACAATATTCGTTTCATGTTTCTTCATCGTTTTTAATATATTGTTGTTAGTTTAGATCATACAAAAATAAACACATTTTCGTGAATTTTGTACAGGCGACACGTATAAAAAGTTGTTAATTGTTTAGATCTCAGTATTGAAACGGTCAATCTCATTTTAATTGCACAAGCATGTCAAAGCCGTTTAGTACAATATATAATTTCAATTTCAAAAAATTCTGACTATTTTTATTTCGCGAGTGAATATCTTAATTTTTTGAAGCATACATTTTTCTTTACATAGAATTCAGTTATTCGAGAAATTTGTTATTCGATAGTTTTCGAGATCATTGATTACGAATTTAACCTCAGATTTTTGAAATTCAAAATGGGGGTTCAAAATGGCCCAAAAAACAAAAAGTTAATAATAAAAACAGCAAACATAAAGTAACCTCCATTTGCAGTACATATACTGCATAAATTGTTCTTAGGCGTCGGTCAGACGCCTTGTGCGTTCGACTTGTGATCTACTGTTATGAATTCGGGTTTGCTGGCGCCCCACATAGAGCTGACTTGCTCCAATAAGACAGGAGGCAGTCTAACTACTTGATTGTTTCGCATTGCGAGTAAGTCAATATCCAATCCTAATCCTAATCTCTATCCTTCCAGAGCATGCGTCTGGACGAGACACAGAAGAATAGGCCTCCTCGTGGTTTCTTGTAGACATGAGGCGCCTCGAAGATTCGAGGCGTGTCGCGGCGAAACTGCTCATCCCTGCAGAAACATTTTGCAGGCGCTACTGAGTTTTCCATCGCCTTTCTTGAGACAGTTTCATTGGATGATGGATGGTAGTCTGTCGCATATACCTTTGTGGGTGAGAGAGTATGTTCGCCCCGTTCTCGGGACGGGACCAACTTACATTAACTGTACAGATTGTTTGCCTTTTGAGTATTCACTTCACTATACTAGATTCGCAATTTTGAATTTTTAAATTTTGACTTCAGATTCATAATGAACGATTTCAAAAACCTCAAAACTTCAAAAACTTCAAAAACCTACTTGACCCCATTTTACAGCCCCAGAACTAATTTTTTTATTTGTATGCCATATTGGATTATTCGTCATTTTGAATTTTTTAATTTTGACTTCAGATTCGTAATCAGCGATCCAAAAAATCTCTCGGATTTCATTTTCGATTCATTTCGATTAATTAGCTATTAATTAATGATAGTTAAAAAGCCTGCTGAGAGCCAACGCCAAGATAGATTAGATTAAGCCAGTTGTAGTTGCAAATTATAATTTATTTTCCAATGCACACATATAAAATAAACTAAAATAACATAAACTAAAATAACGTTTCGATCCGAGTTTTGGGTCCTCCTCAATATTAATGTTGAGTAACGAATGAAATACTGTGTCACATACTAAACGTTATTCTATGAATCATTTGAAATGCATTTCTATCGTTTAATATCAAGAATTGTGCTTAGAACAAGATATCGCTTACATCGAGAATTGTGCATAGAAACGTCATTAGACTTTCTGATTTATTAAATCATGACAATATAATATGTTAATTAATTAAAATGTAACAATATAATAAGTTAAATAATGTCTTGAGTATAAAATTTGGTATGATAATAATGTGCAAAATTGACATGACAGTTTCAGATTGCTACAAATATTGATGTTACATTGTCATGAACAATAGTCGTGAACAATGGTCACAACAATGGTGAACATAATGAGAAAATATATCTAAATAACAACAAACACGCGCTCCTATTAGTCAGCTTTGCTAAAGAGGGGGAATCATCAAGTCTTAGATATTAAATATAGATATTAAATATAAATATTAAAGTATTGTATGTAAGATCTAAAAATTCAGATTCAATAAAGTTAAAGTACGACCGATAACCTAGAATGCCGGTCGAGGCAAAGAACACTATACACCATATTTATTCTGGTGCGCAATAACTGTGTCAGGCTGGCTCGCCAATTGCTGAAAACACTTAGCGGAGGCAAAGAACATTTTACCCCCTTTTCTCGCTACTAATTGTCTAGGATTCGGACTTGGATACTTGCTCAGCGAATCTCGGAGTTCTCGCTTGGGATCGGAATTAGGAACGGAATAGATCTTTTTAATCGCTATTTTTATATCGCGCTGTCAGGTCACGTCGGAATTTCCCGATTTTCTTCGGCATTTTTTCTCAGCGCGCGGCGTCGCAAAAAATCAGTTTTCAATAATAATTGAATCGGTGGTTTCCCAATAAACGAGAATGGATTGAAATAAATTAAAATGGATTCAGATTTTCAGAAATTATTGATTTACGAATGTTAAAATGAATGCTTTTCAATTCTGAATGCATTTTTATTCATTTTTAGGAATTACTTGAAGCATATCTCTATGCTTTTCAATCTAAAAATAATATTAGCTAATTTCTATGCATTGTGAATACTGTTCAATTCAAAATTTTGAATAGGAAATGCAGTTTTTCAATCCAATTGCATCCAATTGAATCTAATTGAATTCAATTGAATCCAATTAAATCTAAAAAAAGTATTCACTATTTAAAATACGCATTCGGATAGAAAAAAATTTCAATCAAATTTTCGTTAATCCATTTTGAGTTGGGCTTGTTCGATGCTTATTCGCTAAAGATTATACTTTAACTTCAAAAAAGATTCCGGCGCACTGCGTTATTGTTACATACGAGTTTCTCCCATAGACTACGCATTCAAGGTATGGCAATAAAGCCCAGATAGAAAAGAATATATTGATTTAAATGCGTTCTTTCTCGTTTCGTGCATGCACTAGAAAGAACACATCTGGATCACAATGTTACGTTCTTTTCTACCTGAGTTTTATTCCCACTTCTAGAATTTCGAAGAATGCTCAGTCTATGTACCAGTTACCGTGGCTGTTTTCCTTTTAGAAGATACAAATCGACACAGTTTAATACACTCGAACACAATTTAAATGGAACGCGATATGTGCAGTGTGTGCAACCAACTTTTAATCTCTAATCTTTTAAAAGATAGTTAAAAATGGTCAAAGAACAAAACAAAATTAGAATTACGAACTAGTTTGCATATACATTTTAATATCATTAAATTCGTCAAAATTGCACTTGACACACTCTGACTCTCCTTCCTAGCAGAGGCAGTGTCGATTGAATTGAACAAAATTGTAAGTGGAAAGCGACGATTTTTCTCTTAAAAGGAAAATAGTCTCAATGATGGATCCAGAAGGGGGGAAGGGGGAGCGGACGAGGCTATCGCTCCCCCAAAGTTCACTAAACAGAAAGTTAGAATTTATTTATATAACAAAATTTGTTTTTAAATAATATCTTATATTATGTTAATGTATATATAAAAATATATCTGGCTAATAAAATGCTAAATACCAAATATGTATAATTTATATTTTATGATCATGATATTGAGATTGAAGGAAAAGTTCTGCGGTATTTTGTTAGCTCAAAATTATACATAAAATATCTTTGTTAAAAATGATCAAAATTTAAATTAAAATAAACGTTTTAAAGCTTGAAATCTCTACTTTCAAATGGTTATTTTTTTGAATTTATGTAAGTTTGTCATTTTATAGAAAACTACAAGTTGAAAAAGATGGAAAATTTTTCTTCTCACTTTGTGGATCTGTAACGTGTCAAAAAAGATCTGAAAAAAAATTTTCGATTATCTATTTCGAAAGTTTAGAGTTTTCCTTACAAAATCGTCTTTTAAAAATGTTTCTTATTTTTTGTTCTTGAGTTATTCGCGAATTAAGTAAAAAGGAGCATTCTAACTTTGATTGTTCATAACTTCATTAAAAATCATCGTACTGCAATTAAAAAAACAGATTCTTAAAGCTGAACGTTGCTTTATCGAATAGCTAGTATCATGCTAATATTTTAAATGTAAAATATATAGAAATTTGAATAAAAAATGTAATATTACCATCTTTATAACCGTTGCGCAATGGAAAAAAAAACAGTAATATCATATTTTTAGCTCAAATGTACATATTGGGTGTACAACTTTGCTTCCGCCGTTTTTTTCCGAAATTCGAGGCTTTATTGTAAAAAACTGGTTATACATTTATTATTCAAAGTATTGTCCATCGCTGGCCACTACTTTGTCCCTTCTTCTTCATCTTTTGGGTAGCGTACGAATCCCGCGTCGAAAAAACTGGTCATCTTTTGAGACTATCCACGAATCGATCCAATTTTTTACTTCTTCATAAGACCGGAAGTGCTGGTCAGCCAGGCCGTGTGCCATTGATCGAAACAAGTGATAGTCAGAGGGAGCAACGTCTGGAGAATATGGCGGGTGGGGTTCCCATTTCAACGTTTCCAAGTATGTCTTGACTACTTTCGCAACATGGAGTCAAGCTGCAAAATCACTTTATCGTGTCTCTCGTTGTATTGCGGCCATTTGTCTTTCAACGCTCGGCTCAAACGCATCAATTGCGTTCGATACCTGTGATTGTTTCA
>NW_012130114.1:408775-421145 GCF_000143395.1 Atta cephalotes | reverse complement strand
TATATTCTATTTTTTTTTAAATTGGCAATTACACTACTTGATAGAGCAAAGTTTTAACATTAAGAATCT
Source organism: Atta cephalotes (assembly GCF_000143395.1). Classification (NCBI taxonomy): domain Eukaryota; kingdom Metazoa; phylum Arthropoda; class Insecta; order Hymenoptera; family Formicidae; genus Atta; species Atta cephalotes. Next base: position 421,076 of record NW_012130114.1, on the reverse strand, counting down.
GTTTTATTAATTACGGTATGATTTTGAACGGAGTTATGAGCAATCAAAATCAAAATGCTCTTTTATTTATCCGCGTGTAACTTTGTAATAAAAAGTGATAGGGACATTTTTTTCAAAACGAACTTTCAAGAAAAATTTTTTTTACGTCAGTTAGTCGAAAATTTCGCAATAAATGTTTTCTGTATATAATTTTGAGCTAACAAAACTCCGCAGAACTTTCTCTCCAACTAAATAGCAATAGTAGTAATAATAATAATAGTAAATATAATAAAACAATAAAGTAATAAAAATAATTTTAAAAATATTAAAAATAACATCAACGACGAAATAATAATAAGTAAATATTTACATTTCGTTATACCGTCCCCCCCCCCCTCCCTCTCCCTCAGAATAACTCCCTGGATCCGTTTCTTGCTATGTCTATGGTTTCCTCGCACATGACAATATCTGGTCAGTGGAGAACGACACATATTTGATGATGCAAAACAACAAATTAACAGTTGAGGTACAATTATGAAATAATTGTTTTGATATGAAAACCCTCCTCGAAAAAGCGGTCGAAATCAGTACGCTTAGGCAAGGGGGTAATCACTTTATGTAACCGTAGGACAGAGTCCCTGAAATCATATGAAATCCCTACGTATAATTCCATAATTACATGTACAATCATGAGAAATCATTATGCAATATTTGATAAAACCATTTACATATTTTATCAAATAACTTCGTATGTAGTAAAGAAAAATATTTGTATTCAAATGAAATCGTATCAAATGAAATCAAATGAAAGATGAATGTGGGGACAATATTTCAACTAGCGATTATTACTCTCTCGCTATATTGTATATTACTCATAATATATGTCATTATGTAACAGCGAGTTATGGAACAAATAATTCCGTAAGTAATCATTCTGATAGCGAAGATATTAAAAGAAACCATGATATTTACATTAATAACAATCATATCATAGTACAGTCATATCATTTTCTCCTTTATTTATATATCAATAATATTGTTACATTAGGAAGGGTGTATTCTAAATTCAGAAAATCGATTTTTTTTACGTTCTAATCTGAAACATAAAAAAATCGATTCTTTTTACATTTTTTAAGAGTTTAGAATCCTAAAAATTACTTTCTAAAAGATTTTATCAATGCTTATCAAATTAATGAAAATATAGGAATTTTAAAATTGTAGCACACTTTTGCGTTTAATACTTTATCATGTTCAAAGGTAATTATTACATGATAAAAAATTTTTTATACGTAATCATATGTTATTACGTAAAATTATATAATTATGTATATAATTATACAGGATGTCAGAATATTTGGTACTATTTTCATAGATAAAACGGATAAAAGCAGATAAAACGGATTAAAGTTGACAATTCCTCTGCAACTTTCTCAATAGTTAACAAGTTATTAATTAATAAATATCGTCCATATTTTAATGCCTAGCAATCACCTCTCCGTGCGCTTGCATTTGGTGATATGCCGGATTAAAATATGGCGATATTTATTAATTAATAACTCGTTAATTATTGAGAAAGTTGCAGAGGACTTTTCAACTTTAATCTGTTCTACCTGCATATGAAAATAGTATCAAATATCCTGTATAATTATATATGTAATTATATAATTTTACGTAATACAATACATATGATTATCTTATCCATGATATAATCCTGTGTAAAACAAAAATATTCCCTAAGGCTTAGAAAACTGAATTACCTTTCTCGTCATGAATACTGAGAATCTTCTCATACTTTTCACCTTTTCCGGTGAGGGATAACGTGGCAATCATCTATCACGTCCCCAGGTAATGCGTCTCTGAATTTGTACTTCTCCCAATTGATGATGAAACCTGCTATAACGGCAATAGTAAGCGTTTCTTTCAAGTTCGCTAGCGTTTCGATTTTAGCCTTCCCACTTAAGTTAAGTCATCCATGTATATGAACATGTAATATTCCTTCGGCTGAGGTCGCGAAAGACTTCGCCTCAGAAATGATGTAGGGCTATTACATAATCCAAACGGAGTCTTGAAGAATTCATATTGATTGTCGGGTGTGACGAACGAAGTATACTGACGGTTCTCGACAGCAATTGATACAGAAGAAGCTGTTCTTCAGGTTTAGTACCAAGAAAACTTGGGCATCGACTCAATATGCAACGCATCAATATGATCGTCGATCAAAGGCAAATAGAAAATCTATCGCGAAGTATCTTCCGGTTTAATTGTCGGTAATCTACACAGACAGAATAAGTTCCATTCTTTTTCGGCACGATTATGACTTGAATGTTTGCTGTTACTCAGTTGGATGACGCCATAACTACTCCTTCAAGCTATGCATTCAGAATGGCCTTTTTCTCTATCGCTAACTGGTAAGGTTTTAAACACACCGGTGACTCATTATGTAACACGATTTTCGTTTCAACGCTTGTCTGATTATTCTGCTTCGATATGTAGTCTTCGATTAGCTGCTGTATTTGATGGCGATATCATTCATCGATGTCCATATAGTATATCTGAATGTAATTCACTGCGCATAGTTTCCGTTTCTTCGTAAATCCCCTGGATCGTATTTCTGTATTTTCTTTGTTATTTTCTTTGTTTTTGTCTTTCTTTCTTTTTTCTTTTTTATTGTTGACTTCGTTATTCTTCTTTCTTATTTCTTCTTTGCTGTCATCATTTCCATTATTCTCCTTTATTTTTTCTTCTTTTCTATTATCGCGCTCGTTTCTTCTACGAAAAGCATGTCGCCCTTCATTCGAATGTCTACCTGCCTTGTAAGCCTTTTCTTCATCCTCTCGTTCATTGCGTCGTCCAGTACTACATGTATTTCTGCCTTGTATCAATCTCCTTGGATTAGATCAGTTCAAAAAAACTTTCAATCGGCTTTACTTGCAATCTTCCTAGCATAAAGCGAATGGAATGCGAATGAGTAGATTATCAATTCACTGATTTCGCTGAATTCTCACTTTCACTTTTCGTCCTCCTTCATTGTCTCGCTGGAACTATCACACTTCGTCGCAATGTGCCCAAACTGGTTGCATTTGAAGCATTTCGATCTTATTGTTTTTATGTGAGCAGTTTCGAGCTATATGTTTAAGCATCCATAGTTAAGCATCTTGCTTCCTTGCGTTCCTTCTGGTTGGAGTTCTTTTCATTCTTATCTGTGCTTTTTTCTTCAGCTGCTCCTTTCGTAATTTCTTATTTGTTTTCTCTTTTATCCGATCATAGTGCTCCAAATTTTTTCTTAATTGCATCATGATGTCTACTCCGTAAAAGATGCTTTTGTGGCTTTCCGTCAGATACTTCATCGATGATATATTGAATATATTGAGAATATATTGATATATTGAGTGTCTCCTCTTCGTCGTTTAACTCGTTATCGTCTGTATACATTGGTGTTTCATTTGATTGTCTTTTCCTCTTAGTCAGCTGTGCGTGTACTATAGCGCTATTATGCTTCGTTTCAAACTCAGCAGACGCTTCTTCATCAGCTTTCAATTATTTCTTTCTGTAACGACATGAAATGTTTCACTGATCCTCGCAGCAACTTCTTCGCTTAGACGATTTTCTGCAAGTTATCCCATTGTAATAGTAAAAAAATATTCGTTCATATTTTCAAATTCGTCTGTCTATCTATCTACTTTCATTTGATCATCTCTCGAGAAATGAGAGATTATTACGCTTCCTCCGATAGCTCTTATTGTGATTACTTTACTGTTTTTTGCGCTGTCTAGTTATCTCTGACTGATCGCCTTCGTGTATTACTCATACTTCATCTCTTCCGTCTTTTCCGCGCTTTATTCTGTTCCTTATTTTCATCATCTGATTTTTCTTGATCATCTTATCTCTCATTTCGTTATCTGAATTGCTTCGTTTTTCTGAATAACCATATCGTCCTCGGTATCATTATCGATGTCGCTTTCATCGCGCTTTCATCTTGCTCATAATGTGATAATAGTTATAAATCCGTCTTATTTCCCGTCGTTAATTTCAACTTACGCAACTGCTTTTTGAATTCTCCTACAGTTATTTTCTTTATCAGCATGGAAATCACGCATCCCGATTTCGCTATTTTCTCGAGGTCCTCGTCGTTGTCCATAATCCTCATGATCTCAATTATGTAGAAAGTTAAAGTAAATTATGCGATATGAATTTACACGATACAAATTTACGGAATATATGAATAATTGCAGCCTGCTGTGGACTGCTGATTCGATGATAACTGACTAGCTGCTACTGTCGCTATCGTCCTCTCTTGTTTTCTCCTCTTACATATTTGCGCCTGGCGTTCCAGTGGCCAAGGACGCGCCACCGATTTCCGGACCTATCTCCTGCATTTATTAAAGTAATAAGAAAAAAAATTTTTAATCGATCTTTTTTACCTCAAAAGCTTTCATTTTATGCCAAAAGGACACTCCTAAATTTTTATAAAAAGATATTAAGATTTAGAAGTCGCCAGTGAATGATTTTTAAATCATCAAAGTTTTGATTTTCCTTAATACATATTTGATTTGATGCAAAAATGGCTTAATCCGGATTTATAAATGTAGTGCAATAGTTTTTCGCTGAACACGATGCAATAATTCATTTAGCTCTACGATATATACTTTAAGAAATACAGTTCAGAAATACAAGTCCAATTAAAAATGACTAAATTTTGAGTTCAAGGTCGATTTTAGCAAGTGTTCAAATGGGCCGTTACTCCCCTCAAATTGTAGGTTTGTTCACCCAAGACAAGATCCAGTTGGAATTTTTCCGGGATCTTCTATAGGACCTTTAAAAGTTGCATTTAACTGGATTGTAAAATGTTTATAAGGACAGACAAAAATTTTTTAAATGTGTTCTAAAGTATGCAACTCAACAAAAAATAGGGAACACTTTAGAACACGCTCAAAATTGTATTGGAAATACAAATAAGTTTCCGCCGTTTGCAAAAGACGGCGCCACTAATAAACTATAGTTAAAATTGTTTGATGTAAAACGATAAGATTGGATATCTGACAACACCATAGCCTTAAAATATTAGCGATTTTGTATCAGCATCATATATTTTTTTTTTGTACGAAAATGTTGAATTTTGAGCCGAATAAGCGTCATTTGCGGAAACTTTTGATTTACTTCTTTAATTTGAAAAAATCTGCAGCTGAGGCTCATAGATTGTAGAAGCATATGATGATGCTGCCTTAAGTGAGAGAAGTTGTGAGTGGTTTCAAAAGTTTAAGAACAGTGAATTTGACATCGAAGACAAAGAACGTAGCGGAAGGCCGAAAATGTACGAAGACGCGGAATTGGAAGCGATTATTGGAGATTCGTGCCAAACGCACAAAGAACTTGCACTTAGGAATGATTCAACAAACAATTTCATATCATTTGAAATCATTGAGAAAGCAAGGAAATTGAGTTCCATATGAACTGAAGCCGAGAAACGTTGAACGCCGATTTTTCACATGTGAAATGCTGCTTGCCAGGCATAAACGAAAGGGTTTTTTGCATAGTTACTGGTGATGAAAAATCCACTACGATAACCCAAAGAAGAAGAAATCATGGGGACCACCTGGCCATGCTTCAACAGTGACAGCCAAGCCGAATATTCATGGAAAAAAACTCATGTTGTGTATTTGGTGGGATCAGCTTGGTGTCGTGTATTATGAATTGTTCAAACCGAACGAGACCATTACTGGGGTTTTCTACCGAACACAATTGATGAGATTGAGCCGAGCACTCAAGGAAGAACGCACCTACTACTACTCCAGGCATGACAAAATTATTCTCCTGCATGATAATGCTTGACCACATGTTGCGGCGCCGGTCAAAACCTACTTAGAAACACTCAAATGGAAAGTTCTACCCCATCCGCCGTATTCTCCAGACATTGCTCCTTCCGACTACCACTTGTTCCGATCGATGACGCATGGCCTGTCTGAGCAGCACTTCATATGAAGACATCAAAAATTGTATCGATTGGATAGCCTCAAAAGAAGTGTTCTTCCGACGCGGTATCCACATGCTACCAGAAAGATGGGAAAAAATAGTGATGATCATTACTTTGAATAAAACATTATGTACCGTTCTTTCACAATAAATGCTTAATTTTATTAAAAACGGCGGAAACTTATTTGTACTCCTAATACAATATTCAGAGTATCGTAACTCGGTGAAAAATTATTTCAAACAAAAAATCAAAAAAACATTTGAAAGCTTGAAATTTCTAAGATTTTCTTTCAACATCGGTACTAATATTTCAATTTGATTGATTCTTTATGGAAATATACGGATACAAATGGATACTCGTTAAATCTGAAAAATTTTACAAACTTTACGAAGATCTATGGCGAGAAATAAAATTCACACAAAAATGCGATTTGCGGTAATCGAAAGAGTGAATCTTTACTTTCAATTTGCTTTTTTATTGAGTGCTGTACGATTTTTTTTCACCGAGTTGAAAAATGATCACTTTTGCTTCGTACGTTCAGTAACTCAATGAAGAGAAATAGTACAGCACTCAATAAAAAAGCAAATTGAAAGTAAAGGTTCACTCTTTCAACTGCTGTAAACCGCATTTTTTGTGTGATTTTTAGATTTTTACTTCACGCCATAGACCTTTATAAAATTTGTACAAAATTTCAGATATTAACAAGTATCCATTTGCGTCCGTACAGCTCCATAAAAGATCAGTCAGAATTGTATTGAAATATTTATTACCGATTTCAAAAGTAAAGAATTCAACCTTTAAAGCTTTTTTATTCCTTATGTTTCATGTCATCAAAGTTAAAGTTTATTTTTTAATTTTAAAAGATCAGCTTAAGTGCTATACAATTTTTTTTCACCGAGTTATTGAATGTTGAAATAAAAGTGATCATTTTTGCCCCCCCCCCCCCTCTCTCCCTATGAGTAGCCACATATCTCACTCCTATGGGATATACAGCAAAAATGCAAGGGTTTCAGAAAAGTTTATTTTTTAATATGAAAAATAAATATTTCGGATTTCTAATATTTTTTTCATAATACAATTGTAGACAGTACAAGTTTTTACTGATATATAGTTCGCTTATTATAAACATAGTAAATAATACTTAATAAATTAAGTTTTTGACAGATGCAGCGTATATACCGGAGTTATTCTAACTTTTTATATAAAACTTTAAAAAAACAAACATTGTTATACCTAATAATATGTGACGCATACGTCGCATACATATTATATAAAAAATATATTTTTTAGTTTATTTCATTATTCTTAAAGCAAATTTGTACTTTGAGAACATTGCACTAAACTACTAAGACGAAATAAAATATTCAGATAATGGACAATCTGATATTTAATGATCATTAAACTCAATTGTACCATTGAATTCTTTGCTTTTTAGATTTAAAATTTAATACACCTTTACCAATTTTGTCAATTGCTAAATTTAATCGATTTCTACGCTTAGATTGTAAAAATTTTAAATTAGAAAAAATTCTTTCAATTCTAGCAGAAGAAATGCAACGTTTAAACAAAATGCTTGCAATTAGAACGGATTATGAACCGGTCACAAATATTCCTAGATAGGGCGAGTTTTTTGTGCATGCGTAGTGCAGAGTAATATCTAAGAGCTTGCAATGAAAAATTGTTGAAAGTTCCTAAAAAAACAAAACTGCATTTTGACTAGACATTTTGACCGATTAAAATCAATTTTAACCACTGGCTAGATCAAAACAAAAAAAAGTAGTCTTTTGTCAATCCTGGTTTTAAGCAAATGCATGTATGAATACGTGCGTGAGAGTAGGTTCTATGTATTATACAGTTCTTGATCAAAAGAATTGCGTCTCTTTTTTAATTTTGGGTTAAGAAGGTAAGATTCTGAACGGTTTGAAAAGTGACGGTTTTGAACTTGGATTGCGGAAAAAATATAAATGCGATCTATTTCAATTTGACGCTTTATTACTACATATATTAAACTTATTGTATGATAAATTTCATTAAAAAATATTGATCTAGCGAGGAGTAATAACAATCGTATGAAATGTGATTTTGCGGATAGGGAAAACATGTGCAGTATACATGATTCAGATTATTCTGAAACAAAAAATCGAAATAGTTTCTTAAATTAAAATGTACTCTTCATCGTAATTATAGACAGTAGACGCCCTTTTACATGTCTAAGACGTGTAATAAAATTTTATGACAGACTTAGATTTAAGGGATATTTTGTAACTATTAAAGCTTAATATGGTAAACATGTGTATCTGAGAATTCTCCTCTTGTTTTTTTCTCAATAAAATGTTTATTAGGGTGGAATCTATAGACGTTGCTCAAACTTTAAGATAATTTTGAACTGGTGCTTAAGATATCATCAGCCAATCAGAAAGTAGCGTGTCATTACTTGAGACGATCAAGAGATTAAGAACGGACTATGCACATCGATCTTAGGGTTAAAGTGCAATTTTAGTATTATGCATCTATATGATCTTCTTCGCGAAACGAGGTCCATCTATCCTCTTACCTAGAGGCGCATTTTGGCCATGTTCGTATATTACTAACAGTTGATTACCAGTATTGAAAAATCTGTAGTTCTGTTTACTATACTGTACTAACAACTGTTTTACGTATACTATACTGTATTGACAACTGGCAATAATATATAAATACATCTTTTTTATGTGGATAGATCTTATTTCGCGTAAAAAATTGCACGCCTTCAGGCAGGAAGGGTGGACCTCGCTTTACGTGAAAAATCAGACGCCCCTAGGCAGGAAAAGAAAGATGACTTCGCTGAGATCTCCAAGAATCGGAATAGAGCGCATAGCACAGTGTGTCACCATTATGCGGCTGGTCGGGACTTCATACAGCATACATTGAACTCGTGTCCAGTGTGGGAGGATGCGCGCGGAGAACTGATTGTAGTAATGTAAAGAGACCTCTTGCGGTTCTCGCTCCCGGCATTTGTAAGCGAGATATTACGAAATAAAGAGCATATCGTCTATAGTCTCTTATTTCTCAGTAATAGTCAACTTATAGATGACAGAACATTGATTCTGTCAGTGTTATCAACGTAAATTTGACTACTAATGGTGGCGGTTTATTCTAATTCATATTACAAAAACACTAGTTTTTGAAATATTTAGAGTTAAAGTGCAATTTTAATATCATGCATTCATATGATCTTATATGCGAAACAAGGTCCTTGCCAAATCTCTGCTTCTTCTTAAGGACTAACTTTCTCTAACTTTCCACGCAAAGCGAAGGCTACCCAAAATCTCCCTCCTCCCCCCCTCACAATCAGTGTTATGATTCTCCGAGGAGACCGCGTATGTGCAGTGCTCAGAACGACAGGAAGAGGGGTGTTGCTGCGTGTTCTACGCGGATGGCTCACCTGTTCCCTTCTTTCGTCTCTTTCACTCTAGCGTTCCGCCTCCTCTTTTGTCATTACGCTTACAAAAGGAGAAGATGATTTGCCAGGATTTCTCTGAGCACAAAAATTGTCGTAATATTTACTTATGTTAGACTTAAATTGTAGACATAAATAATGCACAAGCTTTCACGTATAACATACAACAAAACTTGTGCATTGCTTAGATCTACAACTTAAGTTGTATCGCATATATTATAAGATCGCATATAAATGCATGATATTAAAATTACACTTTAACTCTAAATATTTCAAAAATTAATGTTTTTGTAATACGAATTAGAATAAACCGCCGCCATTAATAGCCAAATTTATGTTGATAACACTGATTCTGTCATGTAAGTTGTAATCTGTCATCTGTAAGACTACTACTGAGAAATAAGAGATTACAGACAATATATAGAAAATATAACACGTTAAACACGTAGCTGCTCTGGTAAAAATTTTTCTCAAAATTTTTCGTATAATTTTTCAGAATTTCTCTATAATTTTATAACTTTTTCATATTTTTTTATACGAATTAAAATATTTTTCAGAAAATTTACATCTTTTTTCAGAATTTTTTATATGTTAATTATGAAATATCGTAAGATTTTTAAGAATTTTTTTAAGTATAATTTCTGATGAAATGTTATAAAATCTAAAAAAATTTTAAAATACTCTTTAAAAAATGGAGTGAGAAATTTTAAAATATTTCAGAATTCACTTGTATGAGTAAAGTTCTAAGAGAAGAAGTAAACTTTACGAATATTTCTGAGCATTTCTGAAAAATGTTCCAATTCGTATAAAAATTCGTGAGAAAAATTTTCACCAGGATGAATTAAATGAACATGATTAGAAATGATTAGAAATAAATATGATTAGAAATAACATTCTTTAACAAACTTCCTGTAAATGTATATTACTAGCGCTAGATAATGAGGAAAATATGGAAAATAACATCAAATATGTGATTTTCTGCAATTTGTTTGTAACTTGCGGTTATGTTGGCTATTGCAACTCATTTGAAACTCGCCGTTGATTATTGGCGGATTTTGGCAATCAAAAGTTGCGGTCACATTGTCTTGACTCTTATTATAGGAACACTATAAGGGGCTCCGCACAATAAAAGGAACAGGGAACAGAGAACAGAGAACAGAGAATAAGAACTTCAACCTATCAGAAACTGTGTATTCCACAATATATTTCTGATAGGTTGAAATTCTTATTTTCTGTTCTCTGTTCCTCCATTTAGTTGTTAAGGCAAAATTGCTCAGGATTATGATCTTGACAACATATATAGTCAAAATCATCGAGAGTTCTTTATAGATAATAATCGAAACGTAAATAATTATCGAAACTCTTAATTGTTAGCGACCAATTTTTTATTTGTTAAATTGTCGCATATTTCTGCACAGATTGTCATTGCGAGTATTATGTGCACATATAATAGGGCTGATTGGATGAAACTGGCGAAAAAAGCGGAAACAGCTGGTTCTGATGGCTTGGAATTAAATTTATCCTGTCCGCATGGTATGGGCGAATCTGGAATGGGTCTGGCTTGTGGACAGGTTTGTTTAATTTTCGTTTACTCGTTTATAGCTTGTTATATAAGAGTAATAAAAAAATGAAATTGATTTTAGGATCCTGAACTGGTTAGAAACATCTGCAGATGGGTTCGCAAAGCAGTCAAAATACCATTTTTCGTAAAATTGACACCCAACATCACTGATATCCTTTCCATTGCCAAAGCAGCTTACGAAGGTAATTAAATTTATTTAAAAATATTAAAAAATAAAATTAAAGCTATGCATATATTGTGTAAAATAATAATATTAATCATATCTAATTAAATATTTTTTCTTATACACAATACTACAATAAATGTAAGTTACCATTTGTGCGCAAAGTAATTTTACGTATTAAATTCTTAAGGGGGTATAAGAGTAAAGATCTTAAAAAAAAGCTTTCTTTGTCAATTTTTTGTTAAGTAACTATTTTTAATAATAATAATATATAGTAAGTTTCAGAAAAAACATGAATTAGTTATTGGGCATATTTTGAAGATTTTTATTTTAAGAATTTTTATACGTCAAAAAATAAATATAATGGTAAAAATAAATAAAATAAAGGTAATGTTACACAATTTTAGACTTCCGTGTTCAAAAAACATGGTCCATCGGTGACCAGAGAACGTCAAGTTGTAATTATCTAAAATGAACATTTCAGATTCTATATGAGTGTAGTTTCAGTTAAGCGTAGCGATTTTTTTAAATAATTTTTTTTTACAAAATGACAGCGGTTAAAAAAATTAATGTCTCTACATTTTGAACTTCTTAAACATTTCGCTCTTTTAAAAACTAACAATTAAAAAAATCCCTACGCTTAACTGAAATTATTCATTATTTTGTGAAGCTATTATTCAAAGCTGAGATCGATCAGTCAAAAATTGTTCGAATTATAGATGCCACCAGTTATAAAGAATAGTTTTGAGAAAAACACGTTTAAGTTTCAGTATTGCATATTCAGTAATGTGCGTCCGTTCGCATAAGAGAAACACTTCGAATTTTATAAAAATCTTTCAGGAAGATATTTTTAAGACATCAGTCTTTCAAAAAAAAATTTTTTTCGATTTTTGAAAATTTTACTCTGTTATACCTCCTTAAGCTAATTAAACTTTTATAAAGATCATATATCTAGAAAAATCTTATACCTACATATATATGGCGCGCGCGCGCATTTGTGTGTGTGTGTGTGTGTGTGTGTGTGTGTGTGTGTGTGTGTGTGTGTGTGTGTGTGTGGTGTGTGTGTGTGTGTGTGTGTGTGTGTGTGTGTGTGTGTGTAGTGTGTGTAGTGTGTTGTGTAGTGTGTAGTGTGTGTAGTTGTGTGTGTGTGTAGTAGTAGTACGTAGT
>NW_012130114.1:375770-408755 GCF_000143395.1 Atta cephalotes | reverse complement strand
GTGTCGTCGTCGTCGGTCGCGTGTGTGTGTGTGTGTGTGTGTGTGTGTGTGTGTGTGTGTGTGTGTGTGTGTGTGTGTGTGTGTGTGTGTGTGTGTGTGTGTGTGTGTGTGTGTGTGTGTGTGTGTGTGTGTGTGTGTGTGTGTGTGTGTGTGTGTGTGTGTGTGTGTGTGTGTGTGTGTGTGCGCAGATGAAATCGAATTCGGATCTGCGGATTGCTAGTCTACAAATCAAATGTCATTCGATTCCTTTCACCGAAAAATCTCATCATACTGCTCCTTTTATCCTATTTGAAATGATTTTTTTAAATAGAGTAATTGAACGTCGCTTGTCCCTTTAGTGGCGATGTAGCGCACTGCTTGAAAATTGGACATATTGACAATCTTGGATATCTCTAAAATATCTATAAATACATCCATGGGACATATTTTAAACATCCAACATAGCGACGGAACTTTTCTAGATATATTTTGGATGTCGAATTGTTGCTTAGCTAGATATGTTTGACATACTTTTTGAATGATAGTTTGAAACACATAGATTTCAAGCGTTCAAATGGCAAAATTCATGTGATTATTTTTCACAGCATATTTGGACTAAACCTCACATTAAAATAATATTTACAAAACGTCGACAGTAAATCTCATATTTAAACATTCATATGGTGAAATCATCATTATGGTTTATAAAAGAACATATGGATCGACCAGAGATCATTCTAGATCACTCTTGAGATAATGCACATATATGATTGCATTAATCTTTTTGACTGTTATCATACTCTCGTCACACAACCGGAACTTAGCGAAACGGAATCAGAACGTCTTATATCATAGAACAAGTCGGAATGGATTCCAATCAGAAATATTCCGTTTTTTCCAGAAAGCAATAGAGATTTAAGGAATAATTGAATAATTCTGATCAAAATTTTTATTGATTATTATTGATTATTGCAAAAAATATTGCTAAGGCCTCGGTAGTCTAAAGGTCTAAAAGCTTAGAGCGCTCGCACGAATTGCAAAAGATTCGGATTCGACTCCTGGCCGAGGTAATATTTTTCACAATAAATAAATCTATTTACAGATTTCTAGTATATTAAGATCTCTTTAAATGTTTTATCAAAAATTTAATTGTGATATTATTTTAGCAAATTAGCTACGTGTTTAAGGCCGAAAAAATTTCGGCGCGCAGTTCAAATAAATATATGATATAATATATAAGTATATAGTATATGTTAATTCACATTAAATTATTTGAGCATTAAAAGATTTAACTTCGACTATTATGGCCATTATTCCCATTTGTTGAATTTTCAAATATACTGTCCAATAAGATTAGGATAAGATATTCTTTTAGATTAGATACTAGAAGATTTCTATCCATTGTTAATGCATTACTGAGCATTAGCAATGGATAGAAATACAGAGATAACCTGCAAACCTTTTATCATTGAAGATAACACCTGTGAAAGTGTGAGAAGTTATAAAGAACCTAAAAAACGTTATAAAGATTCTTATTGTTCATTTTAATTAATACTTATCCTAGTAGAAGAAAATCTCCAGCCAATTCCTCTAGAAGATTTGTCCGCAGTCATTTCCCTTTGGCAATCTGACGTTCTAGAGAGGCTATCGCCTGTAACAATTAAATTGACTTCATATCGTATTTGCTATTTTTTTCTTTATGTTTTAATTAATAACCCATTTTGTGATAAAGGTAAGGCTGATGGCATTACTGCTATTAACACAATATCTGGATTAATGGGACTGCACGCTGATGCGACTCCGTGGCCGGCAGTCGGCCTCAATAAGTCCACAACGTATGGCGGGGTGTCAGGAAACGCAACTAGGCCCCAAGCCTTGAAAGCAATTTCAACAATCTCAAGGCATCTTCCAGGATTCCCGATACTCGGCACTGGTGGCGTCGACTCGGCTGACGTCGCTCTGCAATTCCTGCATTGCGGTGCATCAGTCGTTCAAGTATCATCGAATTTTTCATAACATCCTTATTCTTAAATCATATTTCTCTTTTTTGTGTTGTTTTGTTATTACTGTTTTTCATTATTTTAAAATTTCAACATTTGAGAAACGATAAATTTGACATCTAGAAAAATTATTTTATAACAAAATGAAAATTGTAAAATCTTAAAAATTATATTTCGATTTTATAATATTAAAATTATTTGATTTTATAATATTACCCTAATGATAAAAATTTTTATAAAATCTCACAATATAAATATTTCTAAGACTTTTTTATTTTTTAAATAAAATTTTTTGAAAAATAAATTTTTAATTTTAATCTTTTATATATTTAAATTTTTTTCGGAAATTATACAATGAAAAATTTTAGAATATTTTAAAATTCACATATAGATATACATACACATAAAGAATTCTGAAAAAAATATACTTATTCAACATTTCTGAAAAAACGCACTAATTTATGTAAGAAATCTGAGAAACTTTTAAGTAATTATTTAATTTATCTTTTTAAAAAAGGTGAAAAAAGGCACTAATAATATACAAATATAATATAATATTTCTCAAATAAAACCTAAGTAATACGTTACATATCTTTTTATTATTCCAACTACTATCTCAAATAATAGTTTTAATTCTTTTTCAAAGATATTCTTATTGAAGATATTCTTATTTTAATTCAAGTAATGGTAACTTTAATTCTCTGTCAAAAATTATTACTTCTCGAAAAAAAACTATTGTACCAAATTAAAAATTAAAAACTCAAATGGTACTGTCTATTATTTATTTAACTCTAATAATGTATTTATATAAAAAATGATTTAATATCAATAACTTGGTATCAAATTAAATCCTATACCAAATTAAATACATAATATTAACTCTATCCGTACAGCACAGACTTGTAGCAACATTGCTACAAGCTACAACATTTCAATGTTACATATTGCAATACAATGTTGCAAAAACATTGCGAAGACTTCTTTTTGCAATATTACTTCAGCAATGTTGCAACAATATTTTAAAAATATTTTTAGCAAGAGACACAAATTGACACAAAAGTCATCCTGTCCTTGTTTAAAAATCAATTATAATAGAAACAAAGACATAATGATTCTTATCACTATGTCGATTTGTACCTCTGCTAGAAAACTCACTTTCAGTGTTAAGACTTGTATATATTGATTTGTGTATAACCCAATAAAGTAAAGACCTGGATATAATGAAAGAATAGGAATTAATGATTGTACGGCACACTCTAATCGGATTTCATAACATCTATAGTTATGAAACTGACCAATCTCATAACTATATTCCTCTGAAAAATGGAATGACTGGTTAGTTTCTAACTACAAATATTATTAAATTCGATTAATGTTCATTTTTACCAATATAGATCTCAGTTCAACTTATCTTCTTTTTCTAATTCTAAAGATTAGAAAAAGATGAAGAGTAAGTTGAACCGAGATTAAAGTTAATCTACATTAACTGACTACGTTTACACTTTATGTTCGTTTCCATAATGTTTATAATTTATAGGAATTGCGCCTATTTAGACATAAAATAATTTAGACATAAAATTAGAACAATTAGAAGTAAAGATAAATGATAATACTAAAAGATAATGTAAGATTAAATGATAATGCACAATGGACACAACAATAAGATATAAGATATAAGATGCATAGATCGTATTCTGATATGCACAGTCAGTGAAACTGAAAATTTATAGTTCATATTTATTTAATTCACGTGTATACTGTAGATTTTTAGTACTGGCAGAGATATTGGAACGTATCTATAAAATATAAAAACATAATTAATTATGAAGTCATATTTTATTTGTATTCATTGTATGTTACATTTAATTCCTACTTCTAACTTTTTATATTATATTTATATAGTACAAAATCTTATAATAAATATTGCAGTAACGTTATAATATTACAGCAATATTGTTGCATTATTACAATGTTTCTGCAATAATACTGCAAGTATTCCTCTATTGTGCGCAAAATCTAATATTGTGTATATATTATATTGTAATATTGCTGCAACATTACGTATCAATATTTTTAAAACGAACATTTTTACGTTGCTGAATATTGCAGCAATATTTTGCAATATTTTTGCAATGTTGCAATCTTGCAATGAAATATTTTTGCAATGTTTTTTGCTGCAATATTTCTGTATTGTTTGAGTAAGTACATATTTCAAAAAAAATTCCTATCTACATCCGGGTATTTCTAACCCAGCATTTTCTTTTGCATGTATTTCAGATTGTAGTGCATCGATTTTAACTATTTTTTTTAAATCTGTCGTTCGAAGACAAAAAAGAATTTTTTTAGTTGGAAAATCGAAAATATCACATACCACGAGAAATATTTTACAATAAGTAAAAAGAGATCAGAAAGAAATGTGAGAAAAACGAATTTTTTCAAATTGTCATATTTTTGTCAAAAATAAATGAAAAAGATTTTATTCGTAGATTTTATTATATTATAGATAAATCAACAGCGCTAATGAGTTGAACTTCAAGAAATTAAAAACATTTTTGCGATTTGTTCTAAAAACAATTTTTTTTATTTCCAAACTGAAATGATTTTTTAGTTTTATTGAAACTAATTATAAACCGAAAATTTTTGAATAGAAAATTTTTGATAGAAATAAATTAAAAAAGTGCTATCGTTTTTCTGTGATAAATATTAACAATTTATTATTATATGTAATTACAATAATTATTAATAAAATTATTAATAAAAAAATGGCGACTTTAAAGAGAAAAAGTATTATTGGGAATACAAATTAGTTCGGTCCGTTTTTTTTGTGCATTTATTTCAAAACAAAATGAATGAACAGATTAATTAAAGTATTGTCCATCGCTGCCTACTACTTTTTCCCATCTCTCAGGCAATTTTCGAATTCCATTTCGAAAAAATGACTCGTCTTTGGAGGCAATTCAATTTTGAAGCCAATTTTCGATTTCTGCGGAAGAAGTTAAACCAGTGACTTACTGCATCCTTCGAAACAACCAGTAATCAAAAGGAACAATGTCCGGAAAATACGGCGGTAAAACATCCCTTTTGAGCATTTCTAAATATTTTTTTACGATTTTAGCGACATAAAGCCGAGCGTTCGTTTTTCTCGCAATGCACGGGTCAAACGAATCAATTGTAGCCGATACCGATCGCCCGTAATGGAATCGCCAGGTTTCAGCAGCTCATAGTAAACAAGACCCTTTTGGTCCCATCAAATACAGAGCATGATCTTCGAACCATGAATGTTCGACCATAGTGTTGATGTTGAGGTCAATGGCAACGATTGACCGGGCTTAGCGTAGTATTTTTTCTTCTTGGGGTTATCGTAGAATATCCACTTCTCATCTCCAGTCACAATCCGATGCAAAAAACTTTTTCTCTGTTATCTTTGAATCAGCTGTTCGCAAGTGAAAAATCGCCTTTCAACATCTCTCGATTTCAGTTCATAAGACATCCAATTTCCTTGTTTTTTAATCATTCCCATAGCTCTTAATCATACAGAAATGGCTTGTTGAGTTACTCCCAATGATTCTGCAAGCTCCTCTTGCGTTTGACTCTGATTTTCTTCGAGTAATGCCTCTAATTCTTTATCTTCGAATTTTTTTGGCTGTCCAAAGCGAGGCTTGTCTTCAACGCTGAAATCTCCATCCTTGAAACGTTGAAACCATTCCCTACATGATTTATCAGTTGGAGCAGTGTCACCATAAACTTCGACAAGCATTCGATGGGCTTCAGCTGCTTTTCTTCCAATTAAAGCAGACAATCAAAATCTTCCGCAAATGCTGCTTAGTTAACACAAAATTCGACATTTCAAACACAGTAAAAATCAAGATTTTTGTATGAAACTCAAGCGATATAAATTGAATATATTGTTAGCAGATTTTTAACCTCTCTGAAACCGCCAAAATCAGCTGTCACTATGAACCATCATTCACAACAGCTGGAGCTATCCTTAGGGAAACGGACCGAATTAATTTGTACTCCCAATACTTTTTTATTTTTTTACATTTTTGTTAAAATATACTCAATTATATATATACAAGTATCTTGTAAATATATTATACAAAACGTTATTTTTGGTAGAGTATTCGCAGCAGTTTTTTCAATTATTTTGCAGTCCGGATTTTCTGACATTGTACAAACAAAGAATTAGGGTAACCCCGACACGCACTTTGTACAGTTACAACTTCGTAACTAATGGCGAATTAAAGTTCACTAAGCAAAGGAATAGAGGTGGTACAAATCCCCCCTCCCCACAGCCTCAGTCACTCAAAGCGAATTCGAATATCTGAACTGAAAATCGGCAGGAATAAGAGGGGACTTGTACTACCTGTAGTTACACTAACCTTTTGCGGATACTGAGAGTTGATATAACATATATTATTTGTATAAAATATTTGATATCAATAACTTGGGCTAAGTTAAATCCTATCAAATAAAATAAAGAATATAATTCAAATGGTATTATCTTTAATTTTTATACAATGAAATCTAAGTATAATATATATACAGAGTGGCCCACGTAAAGTGTTAAAGCTAATAACTCTAAAAATATTTTCCCTATCAAAAAGTTGTTCATGAGAAAATTTTATATATTCGAGAGATTTTTCTAACTATGTAAAAATCCGCTCCCTCCCTTGGGGGAGGGGGGGGGGGGATAACATTAAAGTTTCAAATAAACTTCCTATAAAATGTTAGATTTGGATTCTACGGGAAAAAATAAATAAACTTTGTCTGAAATATTTCAAAGGAATTTGAAGAGGATTCTCCTCTATATATTAGATTGTCCGGAAAGTTCGTGCCGATTAACCTATATAATTTAATAAATGTATATTAAAATTTAAATTTTCTGCGTTTCAATTTTCCTTCAATATCAGCACGAACTTTCCGGACAATCCAATACTTTGAAAAATAACTGATTGGATAATTTGAGTGACATTCTCCTAACGAAGTCCAATTTGTTTTACAATTAAAAAAAGGATTTGGGACTATCTATTAGTAAAAACAATTTTGACAAAACAGTTATAGAATTTATTAAAAATATTGAAAACCAAATAAGCGGTAGGTCAGAGAATGTCATTAATTTTGTCAGAAATAATTTTATTCAGATTCTGAATAGGTGTTACACTGATTTCAATTACTTAAATTCAATTGAAAAATTAATTTAAAGTGGCTAAATTTAACTAATAAATTCATTAAAAACCATCCAGAATTATTAATTACAAAAACAGACAAGGATAATGTCACTGTTGTTTTAAACAAAGTTGATTATATATGGAGAAGAATGTTTCTGACATGGATACATACATAATAATAGACAAAATATAACTAAGTTGACTTCCGAATTACGTTCTCTACTAATGAGATGGAAAAAGAGTGGCTTTATTGATGATTCCACATACAGAAAATAACTGACTTACGACTGATAGTAATCTACCTAGAGCATATGGTTTACCAAAAATCCATAAACCTAGTCCTCTAAGGATTATTGTTTCTTCAATTAACAGCCCATTATTTCTAATCCTTATTCTATTCCTTATTCTTATATAACATTATTATTAGCAGTATATCGAAAGCTCCTAATTATATAAAAAAATGGCTTCCATTTGATCGAGAAACTAAATGAAATCCATTTTGATTCCAATTACATCACTTGATGTCTTTGTTCACTAACATTCCGGTAGAATTGGCATTAAATAGTATTAAAAAGAGATGAGATCCATATCAAAAAAGATAAAGATTCCATCAGAAGAATTTTTAATCGCCATCAGTCTAGTTCTTAATTCTACATTTTTTTCATTTAATAATAAAATTTATAAACAGGTTTTTGGTGCTCCGATGGGCTCACCTTGTTGCCAATTATTGCAGACATAGTTATACAGGATCTTGAGGAAATAGCGATCCAAAAATTACTTGTAAATTTATTGTTCTACTTGCGATATGTGAATGACATCATTTTAGCAGCTCTATTGGATAGCACTAATATAATACTAGAAATCTTTAACTCCTTACATGTCAGATTTTAATTTACTATGGAGATCGGCATTGAGGGTAGATTGAGTTTTTTGGACACTATGATTATGGTTGACAACCATAAGATTATTTTTGATAAATACAGGAAAGTCACTTGTTCAGGGAGATTTCTTAATTTTTACTCACACCACACTTTGAATTATAAAAAAGGTGTTATCTTCGGTTTCATAGATAAAATAATTAAATTGTCTCATTCTTATTTCTACGAAAAAAACTTGGTCGATGCTATTCATATTTTTCTAAACAATAGCTATCCTCTTTCTTTTATTTTTTCAACAATAGATAAAAGATTAAAATATCACACGCAGAAAATCCATATTAAAGAGAAGTTCTTTATCATATCTCTCATGAGAAATTCCATATATTAAATTTATTTCTAAAGTTTCCATATATTAAATTTATCTCTAAAGTTTTTTACTTATAACATATAAATGTAATTGCAAACTATCATATTCAATTCCAAATGCATTAAAAAATCTCATAACTAGAGATAAAGATAAACTAGATCATTTAGTTAATCAAAATGTTATCTACAAAATATCTTATGAGGACTATGAAATTAGTTATGTGGGACAAATCAAAAGAAAATTAAAAACAAGATTAAATGAACACATTTCGGATATTAATAAAAAGACTAGTTTTCCATCGGTGATGACCATCGTATTAATCATAATTTTAATTGGAAAAATGTAAAAATCTTAGATAAGAAACTATATATAATCGTATAATAAAAAATTGATCTCTGAAATGGTTTATATTAAAAAGCAAAAATTGGGACTAAACAAACAAAATGATACTGAAGCATTACCTAATTTTTATTTACTGATTTTGCAGTCTTCTTCCTCTTCCTAGTCTTTTCTTTCCTTCTCCTTCACTTCCATTATTCTTTTCCTATCTCTATTCCTCTTCTACTCTTTTAACAAGATATTATAAAACATCAGAATGTCGCTCACACGCTGTAATATAACATTAGTAATTTCTAAACTGTTTTTAATTTTCTCAACTCTAATCGCATTTGCCTCTGTTAAATTAATTTGACGAATTGTTTCAATCACTGGATTATTCTGGCTAAATCTTGAGATATATATACAATTATTTTATTTATCACGTAATATTTAATATAGTTGTCAATTAAATAAAGATTATATATATATATATATATATATATATATATATATATATATACTAAATACTCTCGAATATAACGATAGCATTCATTCATTGTCATTTTAATTTTTATAATCTATGGTATTAATTTGATAACAGAATGTGTGCTTGCACAATTTTGCGGAATGACTTTACATGTTCATAATTTTATTATCATTACGGATAAATTGCGACCGATGTAATAGAAGAATATAACACTGCTTTCTGTCTTGTCATCTATGAAGATGACAAGAGAAAAAGCATTGTTGCGATGAAAAAACAGACATGAAATAAGTCCACCACTTTACATAACTATATATAATTTGCAAAAATTGTATTTAACCGTTTTATGATTTTTATTAAATTTGCGTTAATTTATCGACATATATACACTAAGAATGATTTGATAAATAAGTCGAAAACGTATGTGTTTTTAAGAATCTAAATATACGAAAAATTTGGCTTTTAGCTCTTCTGTTATTCATTTTTGTTTGAAATATTTCTTTTATCAAAAGTTATGAACATTTAAAATTTAAGGTAGAGTACTTTCAAATTAATGATAAAAGCATAAATTAAATAAAATAATGTTCGCAAAGATTTGCATATTTTGGGCTGATTGCCGGGCGAGCGACCCCCATCGCTCGAGACTCGGTGGTCGAGCTGCCGAGTGCTCACGTGACGCTCTGACTCAGGACTTTCTATACCAGAAATATACTGGGAGCGCACCTTCCGCCAAATTATAATTGAAACATGTTTTTTTACTGAATAATTTATAGTCAGAACGTCACGTGAGCGCTGCCGCTCGGCTGCCGAGCCTCGAGCGATAGTACGGGTCGCTTACCGGAATCAATCGCAAATCTTTGCGAGCACTGAAATAAAAGATTTCGTTATTTTTTTGTTTCTTTTTATTGTATTAAATGTTCGATCTGTCGATCATTCACATTCAACATTTATTAATTCTTTCTATAAATTTGTCTAAACAATATTTCTGTTGGGGTCACGCGAGCTTCATGTATTCTTCGTTTTAAAACTTCTCACATTAAGTAGTAAGTAATTTTTCTGGAAATAGAGGGAGATTGCTCAGTAGATCATGTGTATTTGTATTTATTATGTATACTTTTCCAGTTAATATGAAGAACTCTATGTCTTCTAATAAAAACAAAGATATTAACTAAAAAAACATAAACACTTATACATTTATTAGAAAGTGTAAATAAAAGTTTTATGGTTAGTTCTAAGGTGATTTTCATGCTATTAATATCGAAAATCTTGAAAATGACTCGATTTGACGTGGAAGACGATATGTTGCTGATTTTGGGAGAAAAATTTTCGACTTGCAGTACAACTATTTTTTGAACGTTATGGTATCGAAAAATTGCATGTGGTATTTGCTTGTGTGGAAAAACGTTTACGCGTGCATGACCAACTAAGCACAATTAAAAGACAAAAAGCAAATCCAGTAGTTAATAATGATAACAGTGTCAACACGGCAATTGAAGTAAATCGACATATCAACGCGAATTAACAAACACATCTGGAGTTACACGATCATCAATACAGAATATTGGAAATACAAAATTTTCATCCATATCATTAATTTTGAATATCAAAAATTTTTGGAAGCTGATTTTGAGCATTGTTTAATATTTTGCGGGGATGCGTGATAGAAAATTTATCTTTGCAAAACATTTCTGATGATGCACAATTTATCAACATTGGGTATATTATTGTAATAGACGTAGTATGCACTATGCACTATTGATTACATGAGAATCTTAAATGGATATATATAGTTGCTTTATAATATAATATCATTGATCACTAAATGTAGTGTGGAATAATTGGCGATTTTGTAATTGGATCATACTTTTTTGATGATACTGTTAATACTAAATTCTATTGTGATTTATTGAGCAATCATCTTCATCTAATTCTAGAAGAATTACCGCTTAACTGAGAAGAAAAATGTGGTTTCAACAAAATGATGTCTTTCCTCATTTTTCTAAAGCGTACTTTTTTAAACAAAATATTTGGTGATAGGTTGGTGGTCCTATTCAATAGCCTCCTTGTTCACTTGATCTTACATCTTTGAACTATTTTTTATAGTCGCTATGTCAAAGAGAAAGTCATGTTTGAATCACTTATGACAAAAGAAGATTTAAAACGAAAAATACGTGAAGCTTGCGCTAGCATGATCCCAGAAATGTTGTTTAGAGTTACACAAAATTTTATAGAAAGAATTAATAAGTGAATGTGATTGAATGTTTGAATGTGAGTGGTCGACAGATCGATTTAATATAATCAAAAAAAACAAAAAATAATGAAGAATAATGAATTTTATTTATGTTTTTATCATTAGTTTGAAAGTACTCTACCTTAAAGTTTAAATATTCATAGCTTTTGATAGAAGAATTTTCGAAAGAAATATTTCAGACAAAGTTTATTTATTTTTCCCGTAGAATTCTAATATGTAATATTTTATAGAGTATTTTATAAAGTTCCATTGGAAACTTTAATATTGCCCCTCTTCAAGAGGAGCGAGAGCGGATTTTTGTTTACATTAAAATCAAATAGATAAAACTTTCTCATGAACAACTTTTTGATAGGACAAATATTTTTAAAATTATTAGCTTATAACACTTTACGTGAGCCACCTATATTTGTGTTCCTGTTGAACGATTCTTTCTTCCAATCCAAATGGCTTTAATTCTTTTTATATGAATTTTTTATATTGCAATTCATTCACACGTTTCCTCTTCCAATCACATTTTCTCTTTCAATATAACTGTACTTTCAATATAACTGTACTTGGCTAATGATAATTCAAATAGTCTATCTTTTTGTTAACCTTAAAAAAAATTTTGCTAGTGCGTAAATTTAATAATAAATAATAAAGACGGAAAGATATGAGAATGATGTAAAATAATTTTCTCTTTTTTTTATTACTCATTCGTTACAATTGGCACACGATCAGAAATCAAAAATCCAAAAATCAACTCAAAAATATATAAATCGCCTTCTTCCTTGATGAATGTCTAAAATCTGCTAGTGATTGTAAATAATTATCTTTTTTAAAAAGTTATAATTATACAGAAATTTTAAAAAATTCTAAGAAAAATTTTTGCTCGAGTATCGTGAATAAAAAATTAACCGAATATTTTTAATACATAGGTTTGTAGTGCCATTCAAAACCAAGACTTCACATTGATAGATGATTACGTGACCGGTTTGAAAACGTTGTTATATCTAAAGAGCTTGGTACAGGCGAAAGATTGGAATGGACAGAGCCCACCGACATTTAAACACCAAAAGGGCAAACCCATATCCTTGCAACACGCCCTTGGCAAAGTAAGAATTATCAGTTATTAATATCTGCATAAATAAAACAAAATAGTTAAAAAAATACTTCTGCAGAATATACCATATTTCGGCGAGTATCAAAGGCTGCGTGAGCAAAAAATAGCTGAACTAAAAGCGAACTCGAATCCTTTGAATAAGATCGTTAAGGCGATGCGACCGGCTCTAGAACCAATTGCGCCGATACCTGCTGTTAAGGACATAATCGGCAAAGCATTAATTCATATTGGCAGCTACAACGAATTGGACAACAAGAAGCAAGTGGTCGCCTTGATTGATGATGTACATTAAATAATATTTTAATCACTCAATTTATTTTATTGTTAAAATGCAATATTGTATTTACTTGCTATTATTTCCAGGACATGTGCATAAATTGTGGCAAGTGTTATATGGCTTGCGCGGATTCTGGATATCAGGCCATCACCTTTGATCCCAACACTCACATTCCAATGGTGACAAATGATTGCACCGGTTGTACGCTTTGCTTATCCGTCTGCCCAATTATCGATTGTATCACGTAAGTTGCAAGTACATCTAATTTGTTTTATTACGCTTCTCTGTTTCAAATGTCTGGTTTTTCAATTTATTCTTATTCATTTTATTTTCAGTATGATCCCGAAAACGATTCCGCATGTAATTAAAAGGGGAGTATCGCCGAAGAATGTAATCGAAATTTGTTAAACAATAGATTTACGTTTCCATCAAAAAAGATATTATTATATCATTATTATATCATTATTTTACGTACAAATAATTGATTATGGAATTATTGTTATATCAAACAAATAAATAATGTTATATATGAAGTATTTCACGTAAAAGTGAACAATCCATTTTTCAAAACATTCCAAATTTTGACGAAATTTACTAAAGTTAATGGGTTTGAGGATACAATCTGTTGTGCAAAATTTTAGACTTTTAGTTTAACTAATTAAGTAGTCGCAAAAGGAATAATAAATTTTATGATTTGTTGTTGTTTATATATTATGTCTTTCTCGATTTTTTTTATAAAAAATGAAATTAATAAAATAAAGTTAATACCGTTAATTTCCCATAAAAAGAATGCCTACTCTTTCAAGTGGTGATGCCCTATTTTGAGTAATTCTTCATTATTGTGGCATAATTTACTTATATTATATATTTTATTATTGATTGAGATGGTTGTACAAATAATTATAAACATAAAATTATAAACATAGGTCTCGGGCTTATAAATTTCGCTAATCTCGCAATACATAACGTCGAGTTTTCCTTCTTTTCGTCAGAGACGACTGACTCTCTTTTTCCCGAGAGTCGTCACCGTATTTCCCAAATACAAATAAATATCTTACGATTGACTTCAACTTTACCAGCTTGAACTGTCTCTCGCAAGTCATTACCAGATAAATACATGTACATATACGAATATTCTACATTATTATTCCTATATAAAGATTAGCGTTTCGCGGGTTCTAAGAATGGATCTGGACACGGAGGAAATCCGCGAAATGCATAATCTTTATATAGAAAGCACTCGTAGAAAATTGAGACTTCCATGAGAAGCAATACAAGCCTATTATTATTATTCCTATTTAAACGTTTTAAATCTTTAAAATTAATATATATAATTCGCGCAATAATGAGAGACTAGTATTGATTTTTGTTTTTAATACTCTAAATATAATATTTTACTCTAAATATAATATTTTATGTCAATTTTAACATACAAAATCACAATCTGGGGAGGCCCAGTCATTTTTTAGATATAATAATTTTAGAAAGACAGGATAAAATGTGTATCCAAGTACTCAGTTACGCGCATTGTGTCACGCCAGCATTTTTCGAGAATTTCAAGTATGATATATCAACAATTTCATAGCAATAGAGAATTAAGATTTAACTTCGCTGAGACACTGCGTAAATTGTTTTTAAATTTTTCATTACGATTTTGTTTCACATGTCATACTTGGATAGTGCTGGATTAGATAATATTTCATATGAAATAAAAGCAATCACATAAAATTGTGACGTCCTTGTTGAAATGTTTAAGTAAGAATTCTTTTCTGGTCAAAAAAATCTTGTCCCGAATCGAATATCGGATTTCGAATAGAGTTTTTTTATTATTATGAATTAAACATTATTGGATCACCTGCGAATAGAAAGAAATTTAATATGTAGCTATGCAAGTGATCAATCAGGTCATATAAATAAATGTATGTTTACTAATTCATATTTAACATTTCTTAGTATCAAAATAACACAATTTGTAAATAAATTAACAAATGATATAAAAGTAATGTGATTTATGATGTAAATTCTAAGATAAATGAATAAAATATGGATCTGGAGACAGGTTTCTCAATGCTAAGCCAAGCGCAACGATACTACTATACCGTGTTTCCTTTATGCGAGCCGGTAAGTTGTAAGAGATCGAGATTATTGAATTTTAATAAAGGCTGAATAAAGGCCGATCAAGTTCTAAGTGTGCTCAATCGATTGCATCCGCTCGGAATAATATAATAAATATAATAAAAATGTT
This sequence comes from Atta cephalotes, assembly GCF_000143395.1. Taxonomy (NCBI): domain Eukaryota; kingdom Metazoa; phylum Arthropoda; class Insecta; order Hymenoptera; family Formicidae; genus Atta; species Atta cephalotes. The sequence continues at coordinate 393,683 of NW_012130114.1, read as the reverse complement.
TTTATTTTTTTCTCTACGTGCCCTATAAGCGGATATTGCGATCAAAATCTGAATCTTTAATTTTTAAGATGCATCGTTTGTCATTATTAACGTCCTCAATCAGCAGACAATGTTTTTTAAATATTTTGTGGAAGAGTGTCGCTTAATTAAGGAGGATTTCACAAATTAAAATATATTACCCTTTATTCAGTTTTATACATTATATAGAGATACCGAAAAGTACCTTATGCTATTTATTATGGCGCTCTGCGGCGCATGTAAAGTGTGTGTGTGGGAGCTAGTGTATTATGTTTCTTCCTCGGAGTCCTCGGAGTCAGAGTCGGTTCCAAAGAGCTGGCATGTCAACCGCGAGTTGATCCTTCTCCTATTTCTTCATCTCGGTATCTTCGATTGAATGGACGTTACCGGCAGAGGGTTAATCAGCAGCCCGTTTCCAACTCCCACAATTCTTTAGGCAGCAGTAGCGATGGTACTGGCGGCGATAAGGTGCTCGTGCTTGTTGATGCAGGGTCGTGGATCCCTGATGGGGATACTCTCTCTCATGGGAGCTCTAGCGGTATAAGCTTCCATGGAAGGAGAGGATCGAATGGCTAATACCCGGATCGAATGGCTTTTCCATCTTCTCCATCGGAAGTCCCTCTGGTGTGCGAGGGGGATCGGAGTGATCCCGGCGCTTCCGTGGCAGTACGTCTCTTGTTGCCAGGAAGTAATTATCGCAGAGGCCCGAATGGGGCTCGCTCTGCTTCGTGAAGATCCGAAGAACTCGCTTCACAAGGATATATCTAATACTAGAGTAGAGGCCATTATCGAGCTCACTCTAGTGAGAAGATGCTGAAGACCTCCCGCAGAGTTCTACTTCTATGAATAATAAATCATTCTTTCAGGTTACTGCTGTGCCGCGTGGTCGCGTAGTCCTCTCGCGGTGGTCGAAACTCGCGCCGGGCGGACGCTTGGTCAGCGTTAAGTGCGGATGAGCGACTCAGGAGTGGCGCAGATCACGTGCGCGCCCCGGCGACTCGATTAATGGTGTTTTAAGCCGTATATCATATGTCTTTAAACGTTTATTTTTCATTAATTTTACATTTTTCATAATTCATTTTCAAAATTCATTAATTTAACGTTTATTAAACATTTTACATTATAATTTTTCGTTTGAAATAAATGATTGAAAAAAACATTATTTTAACATTTATTTAATATTTATTTTAAATTTAATTTTTATTTGAAATAATAGTTGAAAAAACATTTTTAAATGTTTATTTAACGTTTTTATTAAATGTTTATTTTACTAGATTATAAAAAAATTAAAATTTTATTCTGAACGTTAAGCTTTAATAAATATTTATAATAAACATTGAAAATGTTGTAACACATTATGTTTAAAACATTTATTATAAAACAAATCAATAAAAATGTATTAAAAAAATGTATAAAAAATGTTAATATCGCCCCTACATAAAATTGCACAAAAGTTACAGCAATATTGCAGAGATTTTGTAGCGATATTGCTGCAAATTCTGTGCTGTATGAGCGTTATAGATAATGTTTATACACTATATAAAAAGAATAATAGCTCTTCCATGCTAGAATACGAATACCGAATTCTGCAGCCGTTATGATGCAGTAACGATGGGAATTCTACATATACCGAGATAATGAGCGAGGTGAAATCCGGAGTGTCGTTGGAGGATCTTGGAATTATGGACATTAGAATTAGAAAGGCCCAGACTGGTAATTTACTAATTGAAATACCGGGAGATAGTTCCGTCCCTAAACAGGCAGACAAATTGGCGGAGCGCCTCAATTCTCTTTTTCAAAGAAGAAGAGAGGAGAGGAAATTAAAATAGTGCGACCTATGAGGAAGGTAGAATTTCGCCTCCTCGATTCAGAGTACTATTTAGTGACTTCGGAGGGTATCGCGTCGTGGCAGAGCAAGATGTCTCTGAAAGATATTCGTATGAGCCGCTGAGGCAGAGAAGAGGCGGTCTTAACTGCGTGGAGTAGTGGAGTAGTGCCCTTCACAACTGTGCAGAGTTGTTGTAGAAGGATGGCGTTCTGCGCATTGGTTGGTCAGGGATGTGGATGATATCCAAAAAGAAAACTGCAATGCTACAAGTGTTTCGCAGTTGGTCACACGCAAGTCAACTGTAGGAGTGCTATCGACAGAAATAGTAATTGTTTTAATTGCGGGCATACGGTGATTGGATGTAAGGCTACTATCTCACTATATGTGCCTCTAGGAATTTGCCTGCTAACCATAAGGCTGGTAGGAAGGGATGTGGCCCTTATAAGAGCCTTTGCGTTAGATAATTCAGGTTATCGAAACGATTAATAATGATGAAGATGGTCGGATACGCGATGAACTAAGATCTGTTGTATCCTTGGCACGAGAGGTTCCCCCTGCGGAAGAGGGCATAGTGATGAATTCTCCCAATGGCTAATATTGATTAATGTCAATAGGTCGAGGACTATGTAGGATTTTATCACGCGAGTATGGAGAGGAACGGCTAGGTCTGATGACAATGTTGGAACATTCGATTCTCGTCGATGGCATTTTTATTAAATAATCCGCTGATTACTGTCTTGGTCTGACAATATTCTTGTTTTGACGAGAACTTGTTTTGACGTTTTCCCTTATTTAGCAGAGAGATACGTGGCGGTTGAATGGGGGAGGGGGGAGGGGGGAGTGGTAGTGTAGCTGCTACTTCTTCTCCAACATACCGGAGATAAATTTTGTAAGAAGGCTGCATGATCTTGGCGCGTGGATCTCAGCAACCGAAGACCATTGCTGGTTTTGGGAAATTTTTCAATGCCCAATCTTCCGAGTAGGAGTATAAATCATAGAAGTAAGATTCTCTTGGACTGGGCGGGGAATTTTTTTATCTGACCTTCCTTAATAGTGGCTTCGAGCCCACCCGCGTGGTAGGACTTGACCACCTGCATAGACTTCTCAGAGTTTCGCTTGTCAGTGATTGCTACGGCGTATTGCAGTGGACATCGAGTCTCTCTCGGATCATCAATATGTCTTCATAAGGGTGCGGGAACGGATTGCTGGCCTCTCAGGAGGCCTCTCATGGCTGCTAAACACTTCCCAAAAGGTGTAGTGGCAAGCTCAATGCGGATATGTTGGTCACGGCTAACTTAAAGGCGTGATCCTCTCCTCGTGAAGATATGGCGGTGAATGAATTGGCGGACGGTCTGGGTCGAGCGATCATAGAGATTTTGGACGTCTCCATACTGCAGCTGAGAATCACCGGTAAACCTTCTACTGGTGGAATGAGGAGATTGTCAAACTTCGAGCTGTGTGCGGATTCGGAGGCGACTGATGCGCCTAAGACAAAGATATTGCGACTATGAGGCTGTCCGGAATCTCTGGCGCGAACTCCGTGATGCTAGCAGGTCGCTGAGGGGTTCCATTAAAGCCAAGATGAGCCTTTGGCGTGGACTCCTTAATACTCGGGATCGGGATTCTTGGGGCATGCCGTACAGGATTGTCCTTAATAAATTGCGGACAGTCCTTAATAAACAGGGACGATTAAAGTCACTCCCCTCTATCGCGGATATTGTAAGAGTTTTATTTCTTTCTGGAGTGAGGAATCCTCGAATATGTCTTCCCTTTATCCAGTGGAACGAGTCATGCGCGGTGACTGGGAAAGAAATTCATCTTGCAGTCTCTAAAATCAAGATGGATAAGGGATGGACAATAACCCCCATGGGGTTATCGATCGAATTATTAAGTCCTCAGCAGGCGTTATGTTGAAATGGTGGATGAGCTGCTTTACGACGTGCCTCGCGGAGGTTTTTCTGATTTTCTTATTAGAAAATGGCGCGTCTAATACTCTTAAAGAAGCCCGAGAAGCCCAACCTCACTCCGTCATCGTATAGATCTATTTGCTCAATAAACCTATTTGTCTATTGAGCGAGGCGAGTAAGCTTTTCAAGCGAGTACTTTGCGATCGGTTGGTGCGGTACTTGGATGCGACAGAGGTATTTCGAATGCCCAATTTAGATTTCGTACAGTGGATACATTGTAAAAATTGCATGAGATGGTAGATAAGGCGATACAGGATGGGATCATATTAGCTGTATCTCTTGATATAACCAATGCTTTTAACTCCTTCCCGTGGCCGACTATTCAGAAAATTCTTATTGAGAAGGAAGTTCCAGAATATCTCCGGCGCATCTTGATGAGTATCTCTTTAATCGTTGACTGTTCTACGGCAACAGAGATGATCGATACGTAAGGTCAGGTATACGATACGGTGTTCCACAGGGTTCGGTCCTTGGACCGATCTTGTGGAATTTGGGCTATGATTCCATCCTGCGACTGAAGTTGCCCGTGGGATGTTCTGCGCTATATTACGCTGGCGATACCTTATTGGTTGTGAGGGAATCATCTTTTTGCAATACGTTGACGAGAGTTGGGCGTGATCAGAGCGATTGAGCGTCTTAGTCTTGGCGTCTCAATAGAGACGCAAAACCGAGATAATTGCTTTTATGCGAAATAGAGTGCCGCGAGCGACATTACACATTGGGGACGTGGAGATTTCTGTCAAGTTCCTTAAAATATTTATGTCTAATGTTGGGTTCGCGATAGACATTCAAGGAGCACTTCTTCCGTTTATTTCCTAAGGCTCAAAATATGGCCATGGCTATTGGTAGGTTGACTGCTAATATTGGCGGCCCAAGCGAGTGTCAGCGCCGTATATACACGAGCATCGTTCTGTCGGTCGTGCTATGGGCCTTTGTTTGGACGCAGACGATTATGGCGGATCGTCAAATCTAGTATCGTAAGGTGCTGAGACTTCAGCGTCAATTAGAATCATACGAGGTTATAAGATCATCTCATACGAGGCAGCTTTGCTGTTTGCGCGACAGGTCTCCTTTGACCTTATTACTGATCATATCTTAAATGATGCGAGATTATCGGGAGGGTTTTGTCCTCCCGAGAGTGTTGACTCATATCCGCGGGGATGAGATCAATAGATGAGATCGATCGCGAGATGGGAGAGGCACTTTGGAGAACTTTTTTCGAATGCGCCGGGCGCTGTGGTGCGTGGGGGGCTGGTGAGAAATCTAAATGTGTGTGGATGGCCAGAGCCCATGGTAACATCACTTATAGAATGACTTAGGTAATTGTAATAACGGGACATGGATACTTTGAAGCATACCTATACAAGATCTCAAAGTTCGAGTCCTCAATCTGCGCACATTGTAAGGCAGCGGAGGACAACGTTGTACATACCCTTCTCCACTATCTTTCTTGAGCAGTGGAAAGATGATTGAATTGTTTGAAGCTCTCCATGGATTCTGAGCTGGACAGAGAATATGCTGCTGATCATGGACTCTTCTGAGGCATAGATGACCTTCGCGTCTTTCTGCGAGGTGATCATGAGAAGGAAGAGATAGAAGCGGAAGGTGAGGCGGAGAGCTGGAGTAGTCCTGCCTTGCCTTTTCTCCTGACTCCCTCTCCCCTTCATAGATGATGCGGGGTCTCTTCCTGCTTTGTATATATATATATATATATAAAATTATTATGTTTAAGGGTTCTTAATACTTTAGGAGGTTCTCGTGCGTGCCATTGCGGTGGGAGCCATTCCTTTACGAGTGCCCTAACGTAATACCGTCAGTGGTTCCGGAGTATCCTCAAATATGTCTGGTGATAGTGCTAGGGAAAAAAAGGGAATTTTTTAATTGGTAGGCAGCCATCCCGATATTCCCTTTGGGATCACGGGGGGAGGAGGGGACTGAATCCGACACATCCGATGATGTGAGCCAGGTGTTTTCTCTCCCTAATGAGTCTCCTTTTTGGATTCCCCTGGATGAAGATTTTCTCTTCCTACGCAAAACAAAAAAATATAAAATAAATAAAATATAGGGCTGAGTAAGATTAACTTTTTTTTAACAAGTTAAAGTTAACAGCCTTGAAAATTTAACTTAGTTAAGATAAAAGTTAATCCATAGTTATAATCATCGTAATAAGATCCCTTCTACTAAAATAACTTAAACGATAATAAATAAATTAATTGAGGGCATTTAGAAATCCGCGCTGTAGTCGGTGCGCTTAAATCACTACGAACCTCAGTATATTTGAATGTATTTAATATTATTGAGTACAAGTTTCGGCTAAATTTTAGCATTTTTCAGCTTGACATCATTAACAATAGAAACATCTACACACAATAGAAACACGTGGAAAACCTTTGGTAATCTCTTAGTTATTATCCATGACCAGTTAATATGCTGGAAATAAAAATGAAACCTTCCACATTCAATAGTTATAAACCATAATCTTCTCATAAATCCATTAGGGATAAATGGTTTATAAACTTAACATCCACATCCATTCCTAAAAATATCCAATGTTTATGACAACTTGGTAATTTCTCCATGCCATTAACAACAAGCATTATTTGTCTCGGAGTTAATAAAAAATATTGAACTTCCAAAAATTACCGAAGAGCTTTCGAAATTATTACAGAAACAAAATAATATCGTTATTTAATAATTTTTTGTAAGTAAAAAAAAATTTCTGGTTAGTTCCTTTAAGAAATTAACAAAAAGAAGAGCATACAATCACAGCACAAGTTGTTTTCTATGACGTTAATATGTAATCAAGTTCATAAATGATTTAGACGTTTCGGCCATAATCTGGTCATCTTCAGTAAATTTATAAATCTCTAAAATAGAAACGTAGAATTTACATAAATTTCACATTCAATTTCCACGGTCCTAAATATAATTATAATCAACGTTTTCTTTTCTCTTGTACGATTGTCTATAAAATGAATAGAATATTCCTGGAATTGTTTAATTCATATCATGACAGGATAAAGTTCAGTAGAATATGGCGACGAAAATGGTATCAATTTTTAGACATAAAACTAATGAAACAAGAAGGAAAAATTATTTTTGACATAAACCAACTAATAAATAATAAAAAACCAACTAATTCAGGGAGATATCTTAATTATTATTCTAATTATCTAATAGTGTACAAAAAGGATGTAATCATCGAACAGTTAGACAGAATACTGCTTTTATCCCATCCTAAATTCCACGAAAAAAATATTTCGAACTTAATTCACACTCCGTTAATTAATGATCATCCTCTTGAATTCAACAATCAAATTTTTTCAATAATCAAAAATAGAATAAAAACTTTAGAAAATAGAATTAATTTAGACAATAATAATGATTGCAATAACAAGGATAACGATTCTATCAGGTGTGTAAGCTTAAATCCTCTGTTTGCTCATAGGTGGCATTAGTGACGTACAAAGCTATCCTTTGGCACACAACACACTATTTTTTATGTGTTTGACATCTGTCAACATTAACCAGTGCACATCATCAGCAATTTCATACAAAAACATACATTTTTTCTTTCGTAATCGTCTAGTTTTTTACTAAACAAAAAGCATATGCGGGAAGCTTTGCTTTTCTGTTTCAATTTGAAGAAATCGGCTGCCGAATCGCATCGAATGCTTGTAGAGGCCTTTGGCGACAATGCTTTATCGGAAACAATGTGCAGAGATTGGTTTCGCTGGTTCAAAGACGACAATTTTGACCTGAGTGACAAGAAGCGTGAAAATCGGCCCAGGAAGATTGAGGACTGTCAATTGCAGGCTCTTTTGGACGAGGACGATACCCAATCGCAAAAAATGCTTGCTGAGCAATTGAGTGTTTCTCAAGCAGTTTCTCAAGCCGCATTTCCATGCGGCTATATGCCATGGGGAAGGTTCAAAAGATCGGAAAATGGGTGCCGCATGAACTGAACGATAGGCAGATGGAGCCAAAACACATGCCAAATTCTGCTTGCCAGATAAAAAAGAAAGTCGTTCCTGCATCGAATTGTGACAGGCGATGAAAAATGGATCTATTTTCAGAATCCTAAACGTAAGAAATCTTGGGTTGATCCCGCCCAACCATCAACATCTTCCTCAAGACCAAATCGCTTCGGACGGAAAACGATGCTGTGTGTTTGATGGGATCAGGAGGGTGTCATCTACTACGAGCTGTTAAAACCTGGTGAAACTGTTAATGCTCACCGCTATCACTAACAACTGATCAAATTGCACCGTGCTCTGCGTGAAAAAAGGCATTATCGGAAAAGACATGACAAGCTCCACGATAACGCACCATCGCACACGTCAACAATGGTCCAAAACTATTTGGAGACAACTGGGAAGTGCTACCTCATCCCGCTTACTCACCAGACCTGGCACCTTCTGACTATCACCTGTTTTCGATGGACCACGCGCTCGCTGAGCGGCACTTCGATTCATACGAAGACAAAAATGGCTTGATGAGTGGTTTGCCTCGAAAGATGAGGAATTTTTTTGGCGTGGTATACACAAATTGCCTGAAAGATGGGAAAAATTTATAGTTAACGAGAGCAAGTACTTTGAATAAATTTGTTTTTGCTTCCTAGGAAAAAAAAATGTGTTTTTCTGACTAAAAACAGCGGATTTAAGCTTATACATCTGGTAAATCTAATTTAATAAAAAAGTTTTTTGTAATACATATTTAAGTAAAGTTTCGGAAAAATTTAATAAATTATCATACAGTCATAAATTATTATACAGTGGCTTTAACATTGTTAAAACCTATTAATAAACTTAATAAATTTGTAAAAAGAGGAAAAGATCGTCTGTAAAAAGGATCATTATGTAGTTTATAAGATAAATTGTTTAGATTGTGAATCTTCTTATGTCGATCAAACAAAAAGAAAATTAAAAACACGAATAAAAGAACATAAGGTTGACATAAGAAAATCCACTGTCGATATCAGTAATCTCATATCACCAAGTTAATAAAAAGAATTGGATTGGGATAATATTAGAATTTTAGACACAGAACAATCGTTTTAAAAGAAGAATTTTTGAGATGATATGTAAAAGCCAAATAAATAGTATAAATAAGCAAAGTGACACTGAAGGATTGCTTGATGTTTATTTGCCTATTCTAAAGAAAGATCTCTCTCACACTTAAAAATAATTCTAGAATAATCTAAACTTTTGACGCACATATAAATAGTGGACACACATTAATGTATGGACAAATAATAATATACGATGTCACGACGAGTTTCCATTTGAAAATGAAGTGAAGAAATTGCTTAAGACAATACAAAGACTCATCAATTTGTCAGTAAAACAGGTAACGACTTATAAATTCTTGTTAAATTAATTAGAAAATATTAACGATATTATATTTATTTTAAATTAGAATCTGGCAATTTTTGTTCTACATAATGTACAATATGTTAATTGGCTTAGCAACCACGGTTTATGATGTACTCGTACAAGAGGAAAGAAAACGTTAATTATAATTATATTTAGAACCATTGAAATTGAATGTAAAATTTATGTAAATTCTGCGTTTTTACTGAGATTTATAAATTTATTGAAGATGGCCAGATTGTGGCTGAAACGTCTATCATTTATAAACTTGATTACATATTAATGTCACAAAAAACAACTTACTGTGGTTATATGTTTTTCTTTTTCTTAATTTTAAATAAAAAATAAAATAATTATAAGAAACCATGTTTCTTATAATTATATTCTTTAAGAAAATTAAAGAAACAGCCTCACAATTCTTAAAAGATTAAAAATATAATTGTTACAAAAACTGATGAGGGTCATAGTAGCTTTAGATACACTAATGCATGGAAAAAATGAAAGAATTACTTTATGATACATACTCGATTGTTAAAAAATCTCCCATTAAAATGATCACGAATGGATTAAAAAAGATAATAATAAGATGCTGAGTTCATATTCACAGTTATGTATAGATTTCTCAATTGTACTGATTTAATACCGAGAGCATACAGTGCTCCAAAGATCAACTGTCCAAAGAATCATAGTCTTATCAATAGATAGTCCATTACATAATTTTGCTACACACTTACACAAAATAATAATCAAAAGTATTCCGAAGACCACTAGTCATGTGGAAAACAGTTTTGACTTGGTTAATAAACTTAATTATAAATGACTCAATGATAAATGCATTTTAATTTCGCTAGACGTATACCTATTGAATTAGCTTTAAAATTTTTAAATCTATTGATAATAGATTTAAAATATATATTCCAATCTATTATAATAGATTTAATTAAATTGATAATAGATTGGAATATATTTCTAAATATTGTAACATACTGAAAAATGAGTTTCTTGATCGATTTGGCAGTTGATTTTGTTCTTAATTCGACTTATTTCAAATTTAATAATCAAATTTTTAAATAGAAATTTGGAATTGGATCCTATCGATAGGATCCTCCTTATCCCCAATTATACCTGATGTAATGCAAGATTTGGAGGAATGTGTTGAGTAATTTCGATGTCTTCTTTTATTACAGATATGTAAATGATATAATTATGGCTATTCCTTCAGATAAAGTTCAAGAAGTTTTAAGCAAATTCAATTCTTACCATAATAGAATTCAATTCACTTGTGAAATTAAAAAATAATAATAGCATTAATTTTTTAGACAGTACCATATTATTGTTGAAAATAACACATAAAATTTGACTTATATTACAAACCAACATTCTCGAGGAGATATCAAAATTAGCAATCTCAGCACCCGCTTTCACAGAAGAAAGGCATAATTTTTGGAGTGGTAAACAGAGTTTCGCATTAGATTATTATAAAAAGAATTTAAACACATTATTAAAATTCTTTTAGATAATGATTATCCTTTAATGTTCATTTTTTGATATCATACGTCAAAGATTTAAAATATTAATAAAAAGAGAAACAGACAATCATAATAATAAAAAAACATCTGAAAATTCAAAAGATAAAATTATATGATTATTTACAAATATATATTGTAGAATCCATATATAGAATCAATTTCTGAAAAATTCAAAAATATTATAAATAATTCTAGTGTAAAGCTCTCGTATTTAGTCTCAATAAGTTGTGCTCAATGATAAAAACACAAAAAGATCCGATTCCTGCAAATATGAAAAAGAATGTAGTATACAAAATATCATGTAATGAATGTGACGTCCTGTGTAGGACAAGCAGACAATTAAAGACAAGGATGTACAAACATAAAAATGATATAAATAGATCTAAACTGACAAACTCGGTATTGTCTGAACAGGGAAGTGTCACAATCATAATTTCAATTGGGATAAGGTAAACATCCCAGATAATGAGAGAAATTACAATAAACGATTGATTTTCGAAATGATAAATATTAAACGATAAAATTATCAATTTAAATACAGACACAGAGTTATTAAGTTCTTGTTACAATTTTTTTAACCTGAGCATTGATTATATACAATAGCAACAAACAAGGTTTGACTTTAGACGATATTATATTTATGTATCAGTTTAATATGTAACTCGCAACCAATAAGATCGTTGTTTAATTTATATCATCGACATTTCTACATTCGTCGTTATAATGGATATTTTTGTATTATAATTTTTTCTGGAATTTAACCTGAGATTTACTTCTGCATACATGCTTCCTGAGGTAACCCTCCTATTAATTGATTATAATCTATATATATATTTAAATTATTTATTGTTCTTACATAATTGACTAATTTTAAGGTCTCGATCTTCACGAGACCATTCAGCGTATTAATTGGTCATGGATATAATAACTAGATAATCAAAGGTTTTTCACGTGTAGACATTTCTATTGTCAATGATGTCAAGCTGAAGAATTTAGCCGAAATATATTTGTATTCAATAATGTTAAATACATTCAAGTATATTAAGGTTTTCAGTGATTTAAGCGCACCGACTACAGCGCGGATTCCTAAATACCCTAAATTAATTTATTTATTATCGTTTAAGTTATTTTAATGCATAGTGACATTAATTGAATTAAAAATTAAGTTAATGAAAAAAGGTTAAAAGTTAAAAGTTAAATTTGTTTTATTTCAAGTTAATTTTTTTAAAACTAAATTAAAACACTAAGTTAAAAAGTTATATCATTTACACGATCATACTTATTCTTAAAATACGCTGCCTAATTACGCGTTCTCTCATTAATTGCAAAGAATATTTCCGAAACTTCAGTGATCGAGTTAACAAGTGTCGAGAAATAACACCCCTTTTGTTACACAAAGGATGATGTGAATGAAAATTAAGAAATTTACCCGAACAGATGGCCTTCTTGTATCTGTCAAAAATAATCTTATGATTATCAATCATAATCAAAAAACTTAATTTTCCCTCAGTGCCGATCTTCATAGTAAGATACAAGAAGGCCACCTGTTCGAGTAAATTTCTTAATTTTCATTCGGATAGATTTCTTAATTCTCACTCACACCATCTTTTGTATCACAAAGGGATGTTATCTTCGGTTTCATTGATAAAATAGTTAAATTATCTCCTCGTTTTCACGAAAAAAACTTGATTGATGTTATTAATATTTTTAAAAATAATAGTTATCCTCTTCCTTTAATTTTTTTCAACAATTGAAAAAAGATTAAAATATCACACACAATAATATAGAACAATAATACAAAACATAATATCTATGTTAAAGAGAAATTTTAAGAAAATTTAAGAGAAACTTTATAGTTCTATATATAAAATCTATCTCTGAAAGTTTTTTAGCACATAAATGTAATTATAAACTATCATATTCAATCTCAAATACGTGGGTCGTTTGATAAGTTTGGTAAATTTCTATGAAATGACGCGACATCTCGAAAGATCCACTCTTCGAACCCCTTCAGGCCAAATTTCAGCCAGAAAGGACGCATAGTTCACGTTTGAAGTAGGCTGTCTCAAAGTCTGCAAAATACTCATTGACGGCGACAATGACTTCCTCATTTGACGAGAATTTCTTCCCACCGAGCCAAGTTTTTAAGTTTAGGAACAGAAAGAAGTCACACGGGGCCAAATCCGGAGAATAGGGTGGATGAGGAATCATAGCCCAATTCGTAGTTTTGTCATTGCAACGGTCGACTTGTGGGACGGCGCGTTGTCTTGATGCAGAAGAGCACCTTTTTGCGTGCCAATTTCGCTTCAAATCAAAAAAGTTTCTTTCAAATTTCTGACCCACGACCGCGTCCGAGGTCACGCTTATATTCTATATTTTTCGGATCATCCTTGAGCGCTCCGCGCTGTCCGTCAGCGTCCGATGCTTATCGGACGAGGACAGCTTCCGCGCAACTTCTGAGGCCGTATTTCTTAAGTTTACAATTTATATTCGCTCAGGATCTTCTTTTATATTACTTATTTTAAAATATCTTGAAGTATGTTTAATAAATCAGTTTCGCCAATCTTATTTAATCGTTTATATTTCTTGCACATTCGTGGCGCAATTGTCCCTTATGCAATTAGCACTCATTTAGCTAATCAAAATGTTGTATATAAAATTTTTTGTGATAATTGAAGCTAGTTATGTAAAACAAATCAAAAGAAAATTAAAAACAAGATTAAATGAATATATTTCGGACATTAATAAGAAGACTCGTTCTCTATCGGTAATTACTGACCATTGTATTAACTATAATCGTAATTTTAATTGAAAAGATGTAAAGATCTTAGACAAGGAACTGTCGTATAACAAAAAGATTAATCTCTGATTCATATAAAAAAACAAAAATTAAGATTGAACAAAACGACATTGAATCACCTAATTCTTATTCTCTACAGATTTTGCAGCTTTTTCCCCTTCCAATCTCATGCCTTCTCTCAACAAGACAAGCAACAGAATGTCGCTCCATAATATAATACAAGTAATTTTTGGTTCAATTTTAACTTTGATCGCATTTACTTCTTGTGAATTAATTTGATGTTTAACTTGTAACTTATTGTTTATACTACTACTGTTTATAACTACTAGTTTATATTCTTGTTAAATATTCGCATTTGAGGTACATATATATACAATAATTTTATTTATTAAAACACACTTTAATATAATTGTCTATTAAATTATGGATTATATATACTAATATAATAATTTTGAATATAAGATCATTGTTATTTTAATTTCTATAATCTATGGTATTGATTTGATAACAGAATATGTGCTGATATATTTTTATTAAATGACTTAACATGTTTAAATAATTTTATCATTATGGATTAATTGCGACCAATATAATGGAAGAATGTAACTGAGAATATTACAAGGCTGAAAGCATTACATTATTGCGACAAAAGATAGATATGAAGGAATACGAGTATCAACACTTTGCATAACTATAATCTGTAGATATTTGTATCTAACTGTTTTATTAATTTTGTTAAATTTGCATTCTCTACATGTATACACTGAGGATGACCTAATAATAAGATCGAAATGTTTGTTCTAAGAATTTATATTAGTAATATTGGGTATGGGAAAAAATTCGTGGCGTTTTTCCTACTAGATGGCATTAAATGCTCAGCAGTCGGCAACTACTAATCGCATCGGCAACATTAGATGTGCGTTTAAAAAATGACATTTTAATCTTTTTTTTGAGCCGAAAAAGATTGAAATCGGAATGAAGTGGATCAAAAATTTTATTTTGAAAATGGAAATAAATAAAGAAAAAATTCGCTACATTTTGCAGTATCACTACGATAAAGGCAAGAATGTTGCACAGGTTTGTGAAAAAATTTGCGCTATTTACGGTATTACGATAAGATATTCTATCAAAATCAACAGCACGGAAATGGTTCGCTTGCTTTCGTGCTGGAAATTTCGATGTGAAAGATGAACCTCGCTCCGATCGATCAATCACTGAAAAGTCCGATGAAATCATGGTAAAAATCGAGCGTGATAAGCATGTAAGCACTGTGGAGACTGCCAGGGAACTAGGCATCGACCACAAAACAGTTTTAAATCATTTACACAAAGCTGGATACAAAAAGAAGTTCGATGTTTGGGTTCCTCACGAGTTGAGTGTTAGAAACATGATGGATCGAATTAACATTTGTGCTACTGAAACGGAATGAAATTGAGCCATTTCTGAAGAGAATAATAACTGGTGATGAAAAATGGATCACCTACGACAATCCAACTAGAAAAAGATTGTGGATAAAGAAAGGAGAGAAGGCGCAAGTAATCGCAAAACTTGGATTGACGAGGAAGAAAGTGATGTTGTGTGTGGTGGGACTGGAAGGGAATCGTTTACTATGAGCTATTATCGTCCAATCAAACAATTAATTCCGAACTCTACTGTGAATAACTGCAGAGATTACAACAAGCAATTGAGAGGAAGCGGTCAGAATTAATCAATAGGAGAGATGTCGTTTTCACGACAACACTCGACCACACACATCTTTGATGACTCGGCAAAAATTGCAAGCTTGGCTGGAAAGTTTTAATCCACCGTATAGTCCTGATATAGCACCCTCAGATCATTTGTTTAGGTCTCTGCATAACTCTCTTAATGATGTAAAGCTAACTTCAAAAGAGGCCTGTGAAAATCACTTGAAGCAGTTTTTCGATCAGAAACCACAGAAGTTCTATCGCGATGGAATTATGGTTCTGCCCCAAAAATAGCAAAATATAATATTATAGAAAATAATGGAGCATATCTGATTTAAATAAATTGATTTCAATACTCTAAGAAAAACACTTTAATTTTACTAAAAATCGCCACGAACTTTTTCCCATACCCAATACATAAAAATCTGGCGGGTAGCCTCTTCTTGTTATTTATTGTTTATTGAATCATTATAAGATTATTGAACCATTATAAGATTAATTTTATTTAATTAAATTTAAATTAAGAATATATGTTGTATTCATAACATCTAACTTTGACCGATTATTGTTCTCCATATTTATGTTATCATTTACACGATCGTATTCTTAAGTTAACTTTTTAACTAACAAGGAGAGACTTACGTATGTATTTTATGGATTGTGATCAACTTTTTGTAATTATTCTGGGACACCAAAAAATAATTCCTGTAAAATAAATTGCACTTCTGTATATTTTTCAAGAAAATCGTGATTTTAATCCGGAAAAAATATTATATATGGACATATTTTATAAATAGGTAGATTTATTTATTAGCAACTTCTCTCAGGGTTGCGCTCTTTTGTAACTTACAATTGCATTACATAAAAATCTTAACCTATTCTTAATCTAAGTCTTACATACTAATTCTTAGATATTAACTTCTTAAATACTAACTTAACTCCTATGCTCTCTCTCTCCCTCCCTCCCACTTTCTCTCTCTGGAACTTCCGTTTTTTATTGCCTGTTTTTTCTTTTTTTTCTTCCCCCTCTCTTCGCTTCGCGTCAGACATTCTCTTCCCCCCCCCCACTCCTAATCTCCTCTCCTCTCCATTCCTCCATGCCTGTTCTTATTCCCTCCCTCCCTCCCTTCTCTCCTTCTTTCTCCTTTCCCCTTCCTCCTTTCTACTCAATCTCCTTTTATTCCCTTCCTCTTCCTCTCTCCCATCTTGTCTGTTTCCCCTATCTCCTTTCCTTCTTTCCCCTTCCATCCTTTCTTCTCTTCTATCCTCTTTCCCTAACCCATCCTACCGTTACCAGCTCTCTGATTCCATCCTCCAGTCTCTACATCTCTCCCATGTATACTTCCTCTCTTTCTCCCCTCTATATAATCTACATACTCTCTTATTCTCTTCCTCTCAGTATATGCCTCCCCTCATTTCATTCTCTAATCTATATTTTATTATTCTTCTCCACCTGTTTTCCCCCCATCCTTTTTCAGATATTTCGGGATCCTTTCTGTCCTAATTGCCTCATACCAACTTATATCTGAAATCCCTTATTCTCCATCTTCTTTTCTTCCGCTGTTTCTCTCTATCTTTCTTTAATCCCAAATCACATATCCCCTTCCTCTCTTCTCCTCTCTACTTCTCTTACATCCTACTCCCTGTTCTCAAAGAAGTGTTTTCTGTTCTTTCTCCTTCCCAGTCTGAGCTTATTCTGCCCTCTCTGCTTCTCACTCTTATTTCCCTCCAACATATTCTCGTCAACTTCCCTTTCCCCTTTCCAATCTTTTTTCAAAATTCTTTCCTCTGTTCTTTCTCGTAACTTCTTCCTTTTAGTTTCCTCCCTGATTAAATAACCTGGCGTCTTACAGTCCAATCCGAAAATCTATCTTAAATATCTTTCTTCTAGTCTTTCTATTTTATCTCTTTCTTTTCACTCCCATACTTCCATCCTATAGCTTATTATATCAACTTATTATATCAAATAATCAAATTCTTCTACTTCAGTCCTTATTTTATATCCAAATTTTCTCTTTCCAATTTTTCATATCTCTTCTAGTATCATGGTCGCCTTCCTTGTTCTTTCTTTAACTTGTGCTTCCTGATATCATGTATGAACCTGACGTTATGTGTAAAGCCAATCTAATATCATGCGTGAAGAGGTTGTATAGGTCTTTAGGCTAAAATAGTAAAACATGTGATTTAGATGGAATAACAACTGAAACCATAAAAGCTACTGGAGACTTGGGAATACGAATATGTCTGAATATATGCCATAAAATCTGACAATCTCAGTGACCGGAAGAATGAATAGAATCTATATTCACTCCACTTCACAAAAAGGGCTCTAAAAAGAAATGTGAAAACTGTAGACTTATAGCCTTAATGTCGCATGCAAGTAAGATTACTGCTGCACATACTTCATGCGAGAATCAGATCTTTCCTGAACGATCAAATACCCCCAAAACAAGCTGGTTTTATAAAGAGTAATAGTTCATGAACAGATTCTTAATATGAGACAGCATTGAGAAGGAAATTCAACATACAGATCTATCTGTGCTTCGTGGATTATTAGAAGACATTTAACACTTTCAAATGGCTCCATCTTTGGAGGATGAGATCGAAATATCCCAGCATCTGGTAGCTCTTCTTAAGTTTCTATATGAGAATAACATGCAAATAAAGAACAGGAAATTCATTTCCATGGTATTAGGTGTACAACTTTGCTTCTG